>NC_042292.1:19190110-19347610 GCF_901000725.2 Takifugu rubripes | reverse complement strand
CTGCATCACCTCCAAGAAAAAAGGAAAAAACACACCAGTCTTCTTCATCTGTCTTGCTCGACCCTCTTTCTCTCTCTCCTTCTCTCTCCCGTCCTCTTGTTGCCGACAGACAGAGAGATAGAGGAGGAGAGCAAGCAAACGACAGACGACAAGGGGAGAGTGAGAGAGGGGGGGAGGGTGACAGAGAGAGAGAGAGAGAGAGAGTAGAGAGATATCAAGCATGTGTGTGTGAGTGTGGTAGAAATATGTGCGGGTGTGTGTGGTTGCGAGTGTGTGCGTGTGCCAGTGAGTGAGTGTGCGAGTGAGTGAGTGAGTGAGTGAGTGAGTGAGTGTGTGTGTGTGTGTGTGTGTGTGTGTGTGTGTGTGTGTGTGTGTGAGTGTGTGTGTGTGTGTGTGTGTGTGTGTGTGGCTATGGACTGCCTCTGCATTGTCACCACTAAGGTAAGAGCAGCCTGGTAGCGTGCATCCACTAAAACACACAACTGCAAACACACACACACACTCACACACACCACGTAACACATGTATGTCCTCAGAAAGCATGAAAGCTGCATGTATGTAATGTGTGTTTACGTCCTTCCATTGATTATTCTGCGTGTGTGCATGTGTCCACTACATTAGCATGTCTGTGGTAGCTGTTAGCCATAGCCGAACATGAAGAGACTGTGTCACAATCTTGAAGACACACGTGTTCCTTTCACACATCGAGTGTTTCCTTGTAGTCAGAATAATTCTGGTTCCGTCTCGGGGTGTTAAGTGACCAGCGTCACATGCAACAGGTCATGTCAGCTAACCGCGGCAGCTCGTCCTGAAGCTAAACGGATCAAAACATTTGAAGCAGTGGTGTGAGGCTGTGAGGAGCGCTACTATCACCCATGATGTCATCCTTTCAACATCAGCTGTTGCCGAAGAGTTCGTTTCCACCCATCAAACTTCATCACACCTTGTTTATTATCGTCCTTCTCCTTCATCCGTGGTCCTTTACCCAAGTTGGCTGTTTTCACCCATTTGGGTGCTGACACGCTTCCTGGGCTTTGGGGGCATCCTGCCACGTTTCTGTGTGTTTTCAGCAGATGTCGACGCTCGTTTTAATCCTGTTCGCTCTAGGAGTTCCATGAACAGTGACAACATTTATTCACTTTCTTCTTTTCCTGCTGAACAAGTGCAGAGACAGAAGTGTTGGATCAGAAATAGCTTCTACTATCTTTAGCTCTCTCTCTCTCTCTCTCTCTCACACACACACACACACACACACACACACACACACACACACTAAATCATTGCTAAATATTCAGTATGCTGCAACTTCCAGTAAAACAGCATTTGACCACGTCCAGGTCAGTATGTCAGGGCATCTTCTTTTATTACCATGACAACCACATTGCACTCGCTCTCTCTCTCTCTCCCTCTCTCTCTCTCTCTCTGCTGTTCAAATTAATAGTTTTAAACATGAAATCTTCCCCAGGAGTCCTGAGGGTTTTCAGGTTTCCTCAACAGCTTTTCATATTTTTGGCTTTCATCTTTAACATTCTGTTGCTAATATTCAGTGCTAACAGTTGATGCTAACAGCTGATGTCATTGGTGTCACGACAGAAGTATCGTTACCAAGACGACGAGACCCCACCTGCGGACCCAAGCCCTGGTCACATGACTCACGGACGCAGCACAGAGTTGCGCCACTTGGATGGATACACACAACCTGCAGCACTCACTGTAAATACACACACACACACACACACACACACACACACACAAACTGATACATTGTGTCTCTGATCTATAACTGATCTGTACATGTAATTGACAACAACCTGCTCCGTCAGTCCACATGAAGAAAAAGCACCAAATCGGGCGTACTGACGGATGGAGCGTCAGGACCCCGCCTGTCCGCTAGAGGGCGCTCCCTGACTGAAGCCTGAGGGGTCCTTGACCTGGCCCTGAAGGAGGCTGAAAGGTCCCTGACAAGCTTGGTTGTGAAGGGAGACCCTAATTTCCTGTTATTCCATCCTGGACATAACAGGGTCACTGAGAAGGTCCTGGAGTCCCGGAAAGATGTTGCAGTAGGAAACCTTGTCGATTGCTCCTTCAAGCTCCGGGTGGTGGTGGTGGTGGGGGGGGGGGGGTGAAGAAGGTCCTTGTAGCTCCTGGTGGGGGGGTAAGAAGGTCCTTGGGATCCTTGAAGGTCTTCTGTTCCATGAACCCTGGAACACAAAACAGAGTAAAGATCCTTGAAGAGGTTCTCAGGTGTTTCAGGAGGTTCTGCCCCCCCCCCCCCCCCATCTCTCTCTATTACACACACATGGACACACACATGGACACACACATGGACACACACAAGGACACACACATGGACAAACACACACAAACCATGTGGGCCGCTTCTGATTAATTCTTCTGCCTTCTTCGCTCCACCATCACCTTGGCAACAAGAGAAATAGAGGGGAGGCTGATGGGGTGTTACCGTGGCAACAACATTAGCCTGGATGTATCTGTCTCTCTCTCTCAACCATCAGTGACATCACAGAGGGGAGGGGATTCCTTCAGCCAGAAACAGAGAGAGAGGAAGAGAGAGAGAGGGAGGGAGAGAGGGATGGAGAGAGAGGGGGGAGGAAGAGAGAGAGAGGGAGAGAGAGGGGAGAGGGAGAGAGAGATGGGGGGAGGGGAGAGGGAGAGAGAGAGGGAGAGAGAGAGGGAGGGAGAGGGAAAGAGAGAAGGAGGGAGAGGGAGAGAGGGGGAGGGAGAGAGAGGAGATGTGCAGTGAAGCAGAGAGAGATCGGACGAGTGGAGGAGAAAGAAGCGATGACAGACGGAGAGCAGTGAAGAACCGTTTTCCCTTTTCCATTTTCGGAGGAACATCTTTAGCAGCTCTCTTTTGTCGGGATGAACGAGGGATGATCGAGTGATGTAGCTCTCTCTCTGGATACAGGAGCATCTCTCTCTCCAGATGAACGAAGGATGACTTGGTCTTCGTTCATACACCCAGGACACTAAACGAGCTTCCTGTCATTTATGTTTAGTTATCAATTATTCATCCGCTGCTCCATCACGCTTTATGTAAGAGAGGGAGGGAAAGAGAGAGCGAGAGGAAACAGGAAGTGATGTTTGCATCTGTGTGGTACGCCAAGAAGATGGGACGAAGATTCATCAACAACGTAAGGAGAGCCAAGAGACACAGGCAGAGGATGATGGTATGCGCGTCACTGCGGGGGGCGGGGCCTCACCTCTGACCAATCAGGCCAGGAGGAAGACACCTGTCTCTGTCAGGAGGCGGGGCCTGGTTTTTTGGAAGTAGCTGAAAATGTAGAGGAGCTTTAGCTACGTATCTTGACCAGCGGGCTGAGGCAGCGTTGGGTGGCTCCAGGACCATCAGCCGCTCCGACTGTCATATCCGTTTCTGTGACTGTAGATTTCTGTAATGGTGTCTCGGTTCTCAAGAATGCTAACTCGTGTTCTTGTTTAGCTTCCTGCGTTGCTTTTGTGAATTCTGTGAATGTAAATAACTGGATTCTACTCAGCATCCTTTTAACTTGACAAACCTGATTACGACGTTAGTTTTGGTGTTTGGTTTGGTAACTTGGTGTTACAGTGTGATGGAAATGCTGTTGGATCTGGAGATTAGCATAGGAATTAGCAGACAAAGCTAGCAGATAAGAAGTGCAAGTTGTCATTTTCAAGGTAGCTGCTTTAGCACGTCTAGCTTAATAAGCAGCTTATAAATAGAAATGTGGAGTCCAGCAGTGAGGGGGGTATTTCACCTGCCCTCAGGTGGATGAGTGCAGGAAGGACATACCCCCCCGCCCCCCAACTCATCTGTGTGTATCTGATCAGCATCGCTGGAACAAGCTGGCATGTTGGTGGTGCAAGATGAAGGTCTTCACCTTCATCATCTTTAGTTGATGTGAATACGCACGTCCCCTCTCACATTTGCTGTAGCACTGTTAGCGTTGAGCTGACGGAGCCCGTTAGCCTTTTGCTGCTGCAGGATTTAGTGTCAAGGGAAACCAGGAGCAGCAGCGTTAATTAATTCACAGAGAACTGTAATGCAGCCTCTCTCTCCTTCTGTCAGTCTACCTCTCTCGCCCACTCTCTCTGTTATGTAACTCTATTGAAGCTCTCTTGTCATCACAGAAGTGTGGTAACGTTAGCAGCTGTTAGCACTTCAGGCTAAAGCAGAATTCTCATCTTACTGACGTCTCACTCGTTACATGCTGATGCTTCCTCGTTCTCTGATGGAATTAATGACTGCAGACTCTTTCTGACTGTTTGCTTCTGGCGTGACCCAAACAAGAGATAGGATGACACTGAGGTCACTCAGGGTTCTGAGTGATGGTGACCCAAACAGGTGATGATCATTGATCCAGTCCCACAGGTGAACTCACTGTGATCCACCTCCATCTGGGCTCCTCAAAATAAACGAGTGACAAAACAGTGATGACTCTATAGATCAGTTAATGTAAGAGAGAGGTGGTCACTATAGCTACAGTCACTGTTGCCAGGCAACCAGCTCCCTGAGGGCTCAACAGCTGTTGCCATGGAGATGCTGGTCATGTGGTGAAACTTGTGTTTTTACAGATGAACGGATCGGAAGGAGAGCTGGAGTATGAAGAGATCACACTAGAGAGGGTGAGAACACGCACACACTCACGTACATGAACATGCACGGCCACATATACACCCACGCGCACACACAGTCATGCACACGCATGCGCTCACACACACACACAAACACAAACACACACACACACACAGACACAAAATAACATAACATGGATGAACTACAAAATCCTAATTTGCAAAATATGAAGTCAGAGTCCAGATTTGGTCCAGATTGGGTCAATAGGTCACAGTAGAACATGTGATAACGTTAGAACCGTAAAGGATGACGTCATTTACTCCTGGTCACATGTTTCTGGGGGCCCCTGTTGGTCTCTACTGGTACTGCGGCAGAATATTTTCCTTCCCTGCTGTCATAAAACTATTACTTTGCACTGAATCTGGCACGCACATGTGTGTGTGTGTGTGTGTGTGTGCACGTGTGTGTATGTGTGTGTGCGTGTCTGTGTGTGTGTCCCAGGGGAACTCTGGTCTGGGTTTCAGTATTGCTGGAGGAACTGACAACCCTCACGTTGGAGACGATCCGTCCATCTTCATCACTAAGATCATCCCCGGAGGCGCGGCTGCTCAGGACGGACGGCTGAGGTTCGTCCACGTTAACCTCAAAGATCTGGGCGGAGCCTCAGATCGTAACGCTTGTGTGTCTCCGTTTCCAGGGTGAACGACAGCATTATGTTTGTTAATGATGTGGATGTTCGGGAGGTCACTCACTCCATCGCCGTGGAGGCACTGAAGGAGGCGGGGCCTGTTGTCAGGCTGTATGTTCTACGGCGGCGTCCGCCCAGTGAGCGCATCATCCAGATCAAACTGATTAAAGGTCCCAAAGGTAGGATCAGCATGTTCCAGGCCTGGTCAGGAGGTCCTGGGGAAAATGCTCCATGAATCCTTCTCTTGGTTCCTGCTAAACATCCTGAGCAATTCCAGTATTTGTAAGATGGCTCACCAGACTCTCTGGTCCAGGTCTCGGCTTCAGCATCGCTGGTGGTGTCGGGAACCAACATGTTCCTGGAGACAACAGCATCTACGTCACAAAGATTATCGAGGGAGGAGCGGCGCACCGTGACGGACGGCTACAGATCGGGGATAAAATAATTGCTGTATGAGAACCACCATGTTTTCTGTGAGTAGTGCTGAGTGACAAGCGATCTGACGACCTCTGACCCCTGTAGGTGAACCACATGTCTCTGGAGGATGTTCTCCATGAAGATGCTGTTTCTGCCCTGAAAAACACCGGGGAGGTGGTCTACCTGAAGGTGGCTACACCCACCTCCCAGTTCAGCCACCACGTAGATCGATACAGCCCACCTGACCTGACGAGCTGTACGTGTACTTCCTGTTTTGTGGAACCATTTGACCCCGAAGGCGATGCGAGCCTAGACAGCCACCATCACTTGACGAAATCATGTTCCTGGTTATCTCTGCAGCCTACATGGACCCTGACTACATGTGCGATTACCCACAAGCCCTCCCTCCTCTCTCGCCACGGCGCTACTCACCGATCCCCCGTGGTCTGATGGGAGATGATGACTATTCTCGAGAACCTCGCCGGGTTTGCGTACAACGTGGATCCACTGGTCTTGGTTTCAACATCGTGGGTGGAGAGGATGGAGAGGGCATCTTCATCTCCTTCATCCTCGCAGGAGGGCCAGCAGACCTGAGTGGGGAGCTCCGGAAAGGGGACCAGATTCTGAGTGTGAGTACAGGGACCAGATCACATGACTCACCTGATCTAACCCTGACCCAGAGAACCAAAAACCAAACAATAAAGACCCGTGTGTGTGTGTGTGTGTGTGTGTGTAGGTAAATGGTGTGGATCTCAGGTACGCTACACACGAACAGGCAGCCGCCGCTCTGAAGAACGCTGGACAGGCCGTCACCATAGTAGCTCAGTACAGACCTGAGGAGTACAGTCGGTTTGAAGCCAAGATCCACGACCTGAGGGAGCAGATGATGAACAGCTCGTCAGGAAGTCTGAGAGCGAATCGCAGCTTCTACATCAGGTAACTGGACATCTGCGGCGGCGCTGATGCTAACCGGGTCACATCCTGATGACGAGGTTTAACCGCTGGACTGTTTCAGGGCATTGTTTGAATATGACAAGCAGTGGGACTGCGGTGTCCTGTCACAGGCCTTGGACTTTAATTTTGGGGAGGTTTTCCACGTGATGGACAGCACTGATGACGAATGGTGGCAAGCCAGGCGGGTCAACCAGCAGGGGGAGCTGGAGGAACTGGGATACGTCCCATCCAAAAAAAGGTTAATAAAGCGCACACAGAGCAGTGCCAGTGCACCACAGTCAGTCATGCTGTCTTGTTTGTGTACTTTAGAGTGGAGAGGAAGGAGTGGTCACGTCTGAAGAGTAAAGGTGAGACACAGGACAGACAACAGTCAGAGTCTAAGACGTTCTGAGCCTGACGCTGAGTTGTGTCCTCGCAGGGAGAGAAGCCTTCGTTCACAGCTACGAGCTGGTCACGCAGATGGAAGGTCAGTCAGAACAGAGCTCAAAGGACACAAACCGCCTGACAACAACACACGGCAAGAGAAAAACACAAACCACAACGGAGGGGGAGCAGACGACAAGGAATCACCAAACAGCCAAAAGACCCAAATGAAATAAAAACTGAAAGGGGAAAAAAAGAAAACGATTCAACGAGGACACATAAACCCACACAAAGCACCAGTTAAACACAATGATTTGAGGTAGACAAACCCACAGCTGCGGCTTTGCTACTGTAAATAAACGTCCTTGTCTCCTCAGTGGACTACGCTCGTCCCGTCATTATCTTGGGGCCAACCAAAGACCGAGTCAACGACGACCTGCTGTCAGAGTACCCCGACAAGTTTGGTTCCTGCGTCCCTCGTAAGTGTCTTCAGGTTCAGGCAGAAGCTGTGACGTGAACAGGAAGTGAGAAGCTCCTCTGTCTGCAGACACCACTCGTCCTCGCAGAGACTACGAGATAGACGGGCGTGATTACCATTTTGTGTCGTCACGGGAACAGATGGAGAGGGACATCCAGTCGCATCGCTTCATCGAGGCAGGTCAATACAACAATCACCTGTACGGGACGTCTGTGCAGAGCGTCCGACAGGTGGCAGAACAGGTGAGACGCAGCGTCATCCCACACCTGGAGGGGACTGGTCCACATGGTATCAGAGTTAACTGTGCGTGTGTGTGTGTGTGTGTGTGTGTGTGCATCCGCTCCCCAGGGAAAACACTGTATCCTGGACGTATCCGCCAACGCTGTGAGGAGGCTGCAGGCCGCTCAGCTCCACCCCATCGCCATCTTCATCAGACCACGGTCCCTGGAGAACATCCTGTAAGTGTCAAGGAGTGCTTCTGAAGAAGACGTCTCTGGTTCAGGTTATAGATGCTAGAGTGTGTGTGTGTGTGTGTGTCTGCAGGGATCTGAACAAGCGTCTGTCAGAGGACCAAGCAAGGAAAGCTTTGGATCGAGCGATTAAACTGGAACAAGATTTCCTTGAGTGCTTTACAGGTAAACACACACCTGATGTATTTAAAACAGACTAAACCTGAGAGATGGACTGTGAGTGTGTGTGTGTGTGTGTTTAGCCATCGTCCACGGCGACAGCTTCGAGGAGGTGTACCACCTGGTTAAAGTGGTCATCGAGGAGCAGAGTGGTCCTTACATCTGGGTTCCCGCTCGAAACAGACTCTGATTGGCCGCTGCAGCCCGTCAGTGGTGTCTCCATGGAAACCACCTCCTCCTGCTCCTCTCAGCCTGATGGAGCGTGAGCATCTTTCTACAGTTTTCATTCTACTTCTGCAGGACGAGCAAGTGTCCCGATGGGTCTGGACCGATGGACCTGTGGGTCTGATGGGCAGATGATTGATTATCTGTTAAATCAATGATCTGGACAATCAGAAAATAATGAAGCTGTAAAGTTGAGTTGGCATTTCAATATTTATTCTCCCATTTATTTATTTGTGTGAAACTGATGCGTGCGTGCGCTCGTGTGTGTACAGAAAGACTCGTGTGACTGTAAATACACGAAGGGGCTCAAACACACAGTCTATTCAGGGCTAAAAGTATCAACAACTGGACGACAACAGCCAGCATTCCATCCCGGTGACTCCCCGCTGGAGCACATTACCCACGATGCCTCATTGCTTGGACAGTAACAACCCTCGCCTGTCCACTGGGACGAACACCGACGTCCTCTTCTGCCTGGACTGTGAACCAAACCCTCCTTGTCTGCTGTAGTCAGGAGGATTTAACACTACATTACCCACAAGTCTCAGCACCTGTGATTCCTGCAGCATAAACAGTGACCACAGCGTGTTCTTAACTTGACACCATGCATAACTGTGAACACTTTGTAACCATGGCAACTGGAACTGATGGTGGATCCAACATGGCGCCTCCCAACCTGGTTTCTGATGGTTCCAGAGCTGCTCTTGACTGAATATCAGGGTCATTGTGAATATTAATATGAATATAATCTTACACACAACTACATAACTGCGCTAATCTTTCTTTCTGAGCACTGAAGTAACACTTTATAGAAGCGATAAAAGCATATCTCAATATTTATTATCACACAAACTGATACACACGTACACAGTTGTTCAGTTGCTGTAATATGAAACAGTTAGTTCTAAATTAATTTAAATAAATTGTATATAAAACTCAGTATTGTTGTGATTTTTTTTCTATTCTTTTATTAAGCTAGTGTGGAAAGATGAGCCAGACTGACGAGAGCCTCAATAATCTGCATCATTTGGACCACATGAATTTCCTGTTTGATCAAATAGAAAGATTATAACAACGAAATATAAAATATGCACGTTCTTGTCTTCAACAGGAATGTTATTTATGATATACATCATATATATCATGCTTGTGTGTGTGTGGTGTGTATGTTCCACACGTGTGCGCTCATGGCATTGGCGGCGCCCTGCAGTGTCCACGTGAACAGAGCGAGCTGTCTTCTGAAGCGTTTCTCATCGAAGCGTTCAGGGTCAGAGGTCAGTCGGTCCAGGTGCTCACTGAGAGCACTCAGAGTGTGCTCACCATGGCCGTGGATCACATGACGGAAGGGTGTGTCCACCACCGACACGTACTGAGACAAGAAGAAGTATTCCACCTGAACAACACAGGACAGCCTCTATGAAACGATGGCGATCGAGGTAGCGTAGGGGGTATCTGCAGGACGTGTACCCTCATGATGCGGGTGTTGTAGGAGCGTAGAGTGGCCGGGTCATATAAGTCGCTGTGGTCGATGGCACTCTGTAATGCCTTGGCAGCACGGCCGTAGTCGCCTCTGGCGCTGAAGACCCACTGAGGCGATAACCCTCTGGACTGATGACAACAACAAAACAACCCAACACCTCATTAAAGGAGTTCCAGCTGAACTCTGACCGTCTTTTTACCAAAGACAACAAGGTGACGATCAAAACTTCCTAACAAACACATGAGACTGAAATGCGTGTGTAAAGATGAGATTTAACTGTGTTGGTGATTGTTGCTGAGGCTAGCAAACCTGCAGCTCTGGGGAGTGTTTGTTGAGTTTAGCGCTGAACTGCAGCACTGTCTGAGCGTAGGAAGTGATGCGCAGTGGCAGGATGTGGTCGTGGGCCAGTCGCAGCACCATCTCTCCCACCAGCTCCCCTAAACTCCTCCCAGCAATGCCCAGACGACCTCCAAGCACTTCCTGAAGACGGGCAACACTGTCCAAGGGTGTGTTGACAAACGGGTAGGCTCGTTCCTGAATGTAAAATGAAATGACGTCACAGTGACATCACAGGACAGAACAGGTGTGCGGAGGTTAAAACGCACCTCAGTGAACCTGAGCTCCATGGCTGGAACACCTGCAAACGCTGTAAAACTGTACGCACCGCTGTTCACGTACAACGGTTTCAGGCTGACGGAGGAGACATATGTCAACAGCCAAACCAAGAACTGTGTGTGTGTGTGTGTGTGTGTGTGTGTGTGTGTGTGTGTGTGTGCGTGTGTGTGTGTGTGTGTGTGTGTGTGTGGGAGTTCTTACATCCTCCAGCTGCCTCCATTTTGCTCTGCCTGGCTGTAAATCGTCTGTCCTGCATGTTTTGGATGCTCCACCTTTCACACACCCATACACACACACGCACGCGCACGCGCACACCCACACACACATACACACACATTAGAATACTGATACCGGCATCAGTATAAACTTCTGCAGGAACACAACAACCACAAGCTTCTATCAATCATTTGCTCACCTGTCTGATGGCAGCATCCAGCAGGTCAACCAGCAGAGGGCTGCTGTGGGCAGACAAGATGTCGTCACCTACAGGCAGACAGACAGTCAGAGGGTGGACAGACAGACAGATGTTTTCATTTCCAGATGTTTTTCCCAGGCACAGACGGTTGCTGTGATGGGCTGTCTTACCCATCACTGCCTGGTCCAGACTGAAGTAGGCCACAGCCTTCAGGTGGAGCATGGAGAGGTATCCCTGGTAAATACAGGTAATTACTGCGTTACCATGGCTACCAAAGGCAAGTTACCTTGATTGGATTGGACAGACCTCCAGCCACTCAGTAGCTCCAACATTCCCGAAGTCTCCAGCATCCCAACTGACAAACAGCAAACTTCGTCTTGGACTAAAACCTGAACACACACACACACACACACACACACACACACACACACACACGTGATCTACCCCTGCCTATCACCAACAGGTACCTGCACAGATGAGTCTCACCATTTTTCACCATGGCTGAGAAGGTTCTAGCGAGCTCCAGAAGGATAGCGGTCCCAACACCAGACTTAGCGGCTCCTGGGCCCAGTGAATCCCTCTGCGCTCCCAGTATGATGTACTGGTCTGATGCAGAGAGACCGTGGTCATAGACAGGAAAGTTATGTCGACCTGGCTTCTGGCTGAATACCTGGCTCAACCTGGCCCTCCAGAGATGAGAAGATGTTGTTGAGCAGGACCGGCATCATCTCGTTGTTGACTGACATCTTCACCTTGCGTGCAGAGCTTAAGTCTGGACCAACCACGCAGCGTACATAGGGCAGCCGAACCCTCCAGGACGGGGGACAGGACAGACCTGTCAGCTGGCTGAGACATGCAGAGGTCAGTGTAGTCACACCTCCACCTGAGACCTCCTGAGACGGTGGCAGATGTACCTGAGCAGTTTGGCAGCTACAGTGGCGCTTATTGGCAGGACAGGAATGAGTGGGAGACCGGAGGACTGGATGGACGGGAACTGGGTGTGATTGAACGAAGGAAAGCCAGGGGTAAAGGGGTCACCTGAGCCCAGATGGACCTGTGCTTGTCGAAACAGATACTGATTGGCTAGGAGCAGGAGGCTGGTGGAGGTGTGTGTCTGTGTGTGTGTGTGTTACATGTTCAGAAACCGCAGTGTGTGTGTTCAGTCCGAGCCGACGGGGGTCCTGTGGCAGGTCAGCAGGGTCGGGGTAGATCAACACTCCTCCAGCTCTGTTCCTCTCAGCCATCCAGACCTTCTCAGCAAAAGTGACGTCACCCCCGACACGAATCACCACCACAGATCCGACCACAGACACGCCGCTGCTCCTCAGCCAGTAGAAGTCCTGCTGTCGGCCGTAGTTGGCATAGACTACTCCTCCCTGTAGGTGCAGAAATGTTTACCCTGGCTGCTGCAGTTGGCATGGTGACAGGCTGTCTGCATCTCACCATGGCCGTTCCTGTGGCGCTGTAGGGACAGTAGTCAGACGGGTTCAGAGGGATCTGCTCTGAGACCAGTCCTGCAGAGTCCAGCAGCCACACAGAGCTCCTCAGAGACCTGCACATGGCCACAAACCTCCAGTCCACCACAGTCCATCACATGATCTGTCACCTGACCCATCTGCCTACCTGTGGGGGAACTGCAGTGTGGCATACAGCGACTCGGTCCAGGTGTGGTCCATGTGCATCTCCCTGAACCAGTGGAGGACCTCTGAGGCCAGTAAGGTTCCCTCGGAGGAACCTGGAGGATGACTGGCTCTACTGACACGGCTGTAGGAGACCCAGCAGAAAACATCTCACAAAAACACCTGAACTGAGCAGCTCACCTGCAGCAACTCAGCTAACAACGAGAGAGGCCTGATTAACCAGTGAGCAGATGTTGCTCCCAAGAAGAGAACAGGAGAAAACCAGTCTGATTTAGCACAGCTGGCTTGAGGTCCTCAACGGTCCAAACAAATCAGGACACGTCTTTTATGGCGTTGGGGACATTTTCCCTCTCATACACCTTCAGGAACAAATTAAATGAATTCCCACGTTTTTCTGGGTCAGCTTGAGGTGGACTTTGATGTTCCTAGTGAAGTTTTAGGTAATTTTCCTGTCGCTGGGTTATTGTTCAGTTACCCTACATGTGGGCTGTCCAGGAACCTTCGATCAGGGTTCAACAGATTCTGGTTCTGTAGTCATACAAAGACAAACTGGTTTGTTTGCGGTTCTGATACGATGAGGGATGTTTCCCACAAGAGCGAGGTGACCTGTTAAAGAGTTGCAGCTTCTGACCTTCACAGGGCCACATAGGGAGGATAAAGTATCTCAGCATGATCCTTGAGTCTTGGAGCAGATGTAAGTAAAAAACATCTTCAAGAAAGTGGGCCAACTTACTCTGATTACAGCTCTGAAGACAGATGAGAACCTACCTTAGGTGCACAGGTGAACAGAATAACAAAGATCAACTTACACGTCGAAACATCTAAAGATTTAACTGTCACAAGTCGCAGACACAATAGGTCAAAGGTCAATCAGTAATTAATGCACCACCTGACTATGTTGTGGATGTCTTCATCCTGCAGCAGCCTCCTCATCATCACCCTCAGCTGACCCAGGTAAAGCCCCGCCCCACTCTCTGCAGGTGCTTTATCCAGACCCCCATGTTGCTCCTCCTCCTGCACCCCCACTTGGGAGCAGTAGTGCCCACTAAACACTGCGTAGGCCAATAAAAATGCTGAAAAAGACAGGCCACACCCACTTAATTAACAACCAATTGGTGTTTATTAATGTGCACGTGTGTGTGTACCTGTAGTAAAGATGGTAACTCCACACATACACAGTAACACACCAGCTCTCCTGGAGCCATGATGATAAGCAAGCATCAATGTTGTGATGTCACTTCCTGGCCCCGCCTCCTCTGCCTCATCCGCCTGGTCAACCTCTGAGGTCACAAACCTCAGCTCCGCCCACTGGGCTCCGCCCACCTCGTCACCCCTGGACACATTCACTGAAGAGGACTGGACACAGAGAGGCCGCAACCATGGTTACAGGACACAGGGGGGGACTTTGGCTCACCTGAGTCTCACCTGTCTCAGAGGAGTCCTGATGGTTTCCATGACAACCTACCAAGAATAAAGACCATTCATTAGTTTTAATCCTAACAACAATGGCACACACACACGTACACAAACATAAACACACACACAAATAAACACTCACACACACAGACAGACATACACGCACACATTCACACACACTGGCACACACACACACTCTCACGCATACACGCATGCACGCACTCACACACATACACACACACACTCACACACACACAGTCACACACACTCATTCAGCAGCAACACTCTCAGACAGAGGTTAGTACACCCAAAGGACAAGACACCAAGACCCAAACAAAGTAATGTTGTTTATGCTGTACAGTGCCAGGAGAAATGCAAGGAACTGTACATTGGGGAAACCAAACAACCTCTCCACAGAAGAACAGCACAACACAGACGCGCCACCTCTTCAGGTCAGGACTCAGCAGGTCCACTTACACCTAAAGGAGAGTGGGCGCTCCTTCCAGGACAGCCAAGTACGGGTACTGGTCAGAGAAGACCGCTGGTCTGAGAGGGGGGTCAAGGAAGCATCCATGTCAAATTGGAAAAACCATCCTTGAACAGAGGTGGTGGCCTGAGGCACTTCCTGTCACCCACAACAATGCAGTCCTCCACTCCTTCCACCAACAAACCAAACGTTCACCCCATTCCAGGAGACCCAGTGACTCATCACCATGTGACCCAGCAGACAAAGGGGAGACACCTCAACAGAAACTAGGTGAACGACCCGACCAACGACCCTGCTAACGACTCTCAGGTGACCACCCAGAACATTAGCATGCAGACGGTCCACAGGGGCTATATATTTTCAAGCTCTCTCCCCAGCGACTTCAGAACTGAAGAAGCCTTCTGGATAGAAGGAGAAACGTCCTCAAGAGAAGAAACAGTCCAGTTGACAGAGAAAACTACCTTGGATACATACACTCACACACTCACACACACATACACTCACACACAAACATACACACACACACTCACTCACACACACACAGTCACACACACTCACTCTGACACACACTCACTCACTCACACACACAGACACACTCACTCGCACACACACTCACACACACACAATTGTTTCCTCCAGTCATGATTTTAACCCACCTGTCTGATCCTTCTCTACTTGCTGACTGTTTTATCACCAGTTTGTGTGTCAACATCAGAAAGTCCACTGGTCACGTGACCTTGTGGAAGTCCCGCCCCTTCATCCTGACCCCCGTTGTGGTCGAAAGGTCAACAGGCGGTTGTTATTGCCACATATTGTCAGTTTTCTCATTTTTCTCAGTTTTATCAGGCGTTGATGTTCTGTTATATTGTGCTGATTTGATGAAGTATTCCAGGTTTCTACACTAAATGTGTCTCCCTGTTGTTACTCAAGCAATCAATCAATCTTTATTTATATAGCGTCTGTTACAATCCAAATTGTTTGGAGGGGATGGGAGAGGAGAGGAGAGGAGAGGAGAGGAGAGGAGAGGAGAGGAGAGGAGAGGAGAGGAGAGGAGAGGAGACCATGACCCAGTGGGGTGACAGAGGCCTGTCAGGTGATCATGTTGTCCATGTCTGGACCCCGGCAGCCTCGGCCTATAACAGCACAGCTAAGATGTTAACCGAATGATTATGATAATTTGTCTGTCTATAATAGTAACTGGAACTACAGAATTAGTAACAATAAGCTTTTTCAAAGAGGAAGGTTTTAAGTCTGATCTTAAAAGTAGAGATGGAGTCAGCCTCCCGTACCTGGACAGGGAGCTGGTTCCATAGCAGGGGGGCCTGGTAGCTAAATGCTCGGCCCCCTATTTTACCCCTAGAGACTCTGGGGACCACAAGTAGACCAGCATTCTGAGAGCGGAGAGGTCTATTGGGCCGGTAAGGTATCACTAGCTCCTCCAGGTAGGATGGAGCTAGGCCTCTGAGGACCTGGTAGGTCAAAAGAAGGGTTTTAAAAATTATTCTAAATTTAACGGGCAGCCAATGAAGAGACGCCAGTACAGGAGTCATGTGATCTCTGTGGTCAATACCTGTCAGAACTCTGGCTGCAGCATTTTGGATCAACTGGAGGCTTCTTAAAGAGTTGTTTGGACACCCTGATAATAAAGAATTACAGTAGTCCAGCCTGGAAGTAACAAATGCTGGACTAATGTTTCAGTATCATGGTGGGTCAGTAGTTTCCCGACCTCATTTTTTCCTGAGTTAAGGAGGAGGAAATCTGAAGACATCCAGGACTTTATGTCTTTAAGACAGGTCTGGAGCTTCACTAACTTCTCTGTCTCCTCTGGTTTCATGGATAAATAAAGCTGAGTCTCATCAGCATAACAATGAAAATTTATCCCATGCTGCCGAATAATGTTCCCTAAGGGCAGCATGTACAAGGTGAAAAGGATTGGTCCAAGTACAGAACCTTGAGGAACTCCATGGCTAACCCTACTGTATGGGGAGGGAACACCATGGACATGAGCAAACTGATATCTATCAGATAAATATGATCTAAACCAGTCTAGTGCTGTCCCTTTAATCCCAATCACATGTTCCAGTCTCTGTAACAGGATGCTGTGATCAACTGTATCAAAAGCAGCACTGAGGTCCAGCAGAACCAGCATAGAGACCAGTCCATGATCTGAAGCTATGAGAAGATCATTAGTAACTTTAAGAAGTGCAGTTTCTGTGCTGTGATGAGCTCTAAAGCCTGACTGAAACATCTCAAACAGGCTGTTTCTCTGCAGGTGCTCCAGTACCTGAGTCACCACCACCTTCTCTAGAACTTTAGAGATAAAAGGAAGGTTGGATATTGGCCTATAATTTGCTAAGACATCAGGATCTAGTGATGGTTTTTAAGCAACGGCTTAATCACTGCCACCTTGTAGGACCGGGGTACATAACCTGTCACTAAAGAACCATTGATCTGGTCCAGGATAGAACTGCCTATCAGTGGTAGAACATCCTTCAACAGGTGTGTTGGGATGGGATCTAAAAGACACGTGGTGGTCTTGGATTTCAGAATTAGCGAAGACGCCTCAGAAAAATATATAGGGCTGAAGGAGCTTAAGGGCTCGTTGGAGACCCTGCATGTTCCCACAGTCAGCACATCTGGTGATGGTCCAGTTGTTGGGATGGCCTAGTTAGCTTTCTCTCTGATAGCTAGAATTTTATCAGTGAAGAAGCTCATGAAGTCTTCACCACTAAGGGAAGAAGGGACACATGGATCTAAAACACTGTGACTCTTGGTTAATTTGGCCACAGTGCTGAAAAGAAACCTGGGGTTGTTCTTATTTTCCTCAATTAAAGAAGAAAAATAAGCTGTTCTAGCCTTGCGAAGGGCCTTTTTGTAAACTAATAGACAGTCTTTCCAGGCTACATGATAGCTGTCTATTTTACAAAAATGCCACTTCCTTTCTAGTCTTCACACTTTCTGCTTGAGGGTCCTGATATGTGAATTATACCAGGGGCCACACCTCCTCTGATTTACTATTTTCTTTTTCAGGGGGGCAACAGAATCAAGCGTGATTCTCAGTGAGGTTGCTGCACCTTCAGCAATAGAGTCAACCTCAGCAGGGCTAAGATTATAATGATTGATCCCTGGGGGAACACACAGTGGTCCTGGGATCAGCACAGGGATCACTTCCTTAAACTTAGCTACAGCATTATCTGAGAGACATCTGCTATAGTAAGACTGAGTTCTGAGGATAGAAGAATCCTTAATCATAAATGTGAAAGTGATCAAAGAATGGTCTGACAGGAGGGGGTTCTGAGGGAACACTGACACATGTTCTACCTCAACACCATAAGTCAGGACTAGATCTAGGGTGTGATTGAAGCTATGAGTTGGTTGGTTTATTGTCAGGAACCAGATAAGAACCCAAATGCGACACACGAGTCTGGCTGAACACCGCTTTATTGTCGGACACAGACAACAGACAGGATTCACCGGGGAGCGAGCAGAACAGAATAGTCGAGGACAAGCAAGGTCGAGATCGGGCAGAAGGCAGACAGAGTTTACAGGGGAGCAGACTAAACAGAATGGTCACGAACAGGCAAGGTCGGAACCGGGCAGGCAGGCAAACAGGAATACGCAGGAAAGTCATCAGGAACGAATAACGATCTGGCAGGGAGCAGGTGTGCCTCCGGGGATTAAGAAGAGTGCTCATTAGAGTCCTGATGCACAACAGGTGTGCGGGGCCAGGCGGCTCACGGGCATGATTGCCCGCAGCTGTGACAGTTTATCTGCTGGAAGAAACCAACTGACTCAAGTAATGAAATGAAGCCATTTCTAAAGCTGTCATTTACAATGTCAACATGGATATTAAAGTCTCCAATGATAATGACTTTGTCCGTTCTAAGGACCAAGTCAGATAAGAAATCAGAGAACTCAGACAGGAACTCTGAATGTGACCCAGCAGGGGGCCGATATACAACTACAAACAAAAGTGGCTTTTCTGTCCTCCAGTTCAGATGGGTGATGCCAAGAGTCAGGCTTTCAAATGAACTGAAGCTATGTTTTGGTCTGGGATTAATTAATAACTTGGAGTGATAGATTGCTGCCACTCCCTCTCCTCGACCAGTAACACGAGGAATATGATAATTAAGATGGGTAGGAGGAGTAGATTCATTTAAGCTCACATACTCCTCCTGAAGCCAGGTCTCAGTGAGACAAAATAAATCAATGTGATGATCCGCTATCAGGTCGTGCACTAACAGGGATTTACACAAAAGAGATCTAATATTTAACAGTCCACACTTAATTGTGATATTAGTTTCTCCAACTGCTTTGGTATTAATTTTAATAAGATTATGGTGATTGACCGCTCCCCTGCTCTGTGCTTGGTGAACTTTTAACCGTGGAACAGAGACTACCTCTATAGTGTTAAATATGTTATTGTTGGTGGATGAGGGTTCTAAGGAAGCAGCAGAGAGGTGTGTAAGACTACAACTCTGCATCCTGGTCTGGACCCTGGATTGTCAGGTCACTTTGGGTCTAATAAAATTAGCCAGATTACTAGAAATGAGAGAGACACCATCCCGTGTGGGATGGACACCGTCTCTCCTAATCAGACCAGGTTTTCCCCAAAAAGTGCTCCAACTGTCTACAAAGGCCACCTGGTTTTCGGGGCACCACCGTGACAGCCAGCGACGGAGCGATGACATGCGGCTAAACATCTCATCGCTGGCCAGATTGGGGAGGGGACCAGAGAATGCTACGGAGTCCGACATCGTTTTTGCGTAGTTGCACACCGACTCCAAGTTAATTTTGGTGACCCCTTTGACCGATGAAGCCGGGTGTCGTTGGCTCCGCCGTGAATAATAACTTTACCAAATTTACGTTTACGTCTCGCCAGCAGCCATAAATTGGCTTCTATGTCGCCCGCTCTGGCCCCCGGAATGCTCTTAACGATGGTCGCTGGAGTCGGCTTCACGTAGCACAAAACAGAGTCGCCAATTACCAGGGTCGGTTTCTTAGCGGGTGTGTCGCCGAGTGGGGAAAAGCAGTTAGCCACGGGAAGCGGGTGGTGGGGCACCGTGGGCCTTTGTTTTGGGCTACGCTTCCTGCGAACCGTCACCCAGCCGCCCTGGCTAGCCGGCTGCTCGGCTGCTGCCGGGGGACCGCTAGCTGAAGCTATGCTAGGCGGCTCCGCAGCAGCTAGCTTCTCCTGGCTACCTGACGCAACTCCAGCTAACTCCAAGCTGCGGAACCGCGTCTCAGGCTCGCTAAGTCTCGCCTCCATAGCCGTAAATAAACTCCACTTTCTGCACCTATTCCCTTCACTAAAGGAGGCAGAGGAGTAACTAAACATTTCACTTGCTGAACAGACAAAGACACTGGGTGAAACAGACGGTGAGGCCATGCTAACGCTAATATAAGTTATTTCTCCCTGTTGTTATCAGGTGACTAGACTTTCCCGAGTATTCAATTTTAAATAAAGTGAATCCAACACACACCGTGCACCAACGAACTCTACTAAGGAGACAGGAAGTGACGTAATGCGTTACACGACGGAAGATTCCAAAGTTTCTTTCACTCAAACTGATGTGATGTTGAGTCAAACCCGAGTTTGCTGATATTGTCACACCCTGCTCCAGCCCATGGACTCAGTTCTTTTCCACTCCCCTGCTCACACCACACCCTCTGATCACACACCTGCTCTCAGCCACTGATCACACACCTGCCCTCACTCACTGATCACACACCTGCCCTCACTCATCAATCAGTTCACCTACCAGTACATATTCTCCAGCCTCACACTCACTCAGTGCCAGATTGTCTCTGCTATGCACGACCTTCTAGCGTTTACCTGCCTGTCTTCCTGGAATCGACCCTGCCTGTTTACAACCTGCCTGTTCTGCCTGACCCCCGGTAAATTAACTTTGTCTTCTGTCTTGACCACGAGCTCAGCCAGTCTCCCTCTGGATTGTTTGCCTGATTCTGCCTGCCTCCCGGTTACTGACTTTTTGCCTGCCTCGACCAAGTCCACTGCCCCGCCCTCGAACTGTTCTTTTTGCCAGATTACAGTTAATAAACCTGTTAACGGATCATCAGTTTATTGCCTGTTTTGTACTGCACTTGGGTCCATACCATACCCGTCACAGTACAATCTGGCCAATCATGGACCCAGCAGAACCACCGTCACCACGGGATCGGTTTGAGAGAATTGAGGGAGTACTCATGCTTCATGAGCAGCGGTTGGAGGAGGCGGCTGCCCATACCCGACAAGCTGCGGCGGCCCAAGCCAGGGCCATCACAGCCCTCACTGCTCAACTGCAACAGCTGACCTCCACCCTTTCCTCTCCAGAGGCCACAGTCTCTGCACCAGCACCTCCACCTCCTGCTCCCGTTCCAGCGCTGCCGAGGATGATATCAGAACCCCGGCTGGGGGCCCCAGAGCGCTACAATGGGGATCCCAAGCTCTGTTGTCCCTTCCTGACTTCCTGTTCCCTGCTCTTCAGTCTGCAGCCACACACATTTGCCACTGAGGGAGCCAAGGTGGCATACGTCATCAGCAACCTGACAGGAAGAGCTCTCCTCTGGGGAACTGCAGAGTGGGAGAGGCAGACTCCTGCCTGTGCTTCATTCCAGGCCTTCTCGAAGGAGCTGCGCAAGGTCTTCGGGCTGGGAGCTATGGGTCCAGATGGCACTTTGGAGCTCCTCTCCATACAGCAGGGGAATCAGTCCGTGGCAGATTACTCCATCGACTTCCGGACCAAGGCTCGTCAGAGTGACTGGAACCTGGCTGCACTCCGGGATGCCTTTCTACATGGTTTAGCAGAGTATATCAAGGACGAACTGGTTTCTTACCCTCTACCTGCCACACTGGATGAACTCATCGAACTCCGCACTCGACTGGATCTCCGTGTCAGGGCCTGGAGAAGAGAAAGGAGACAGAACCCCGCACCTTCCACGGCAGCTCACCGCCTGGATTCCCCCCCGCTTCGGCCCCTGTTCCTGCTGACCCAGAACCGATGCAACTGGGTCGCACCAGACTCACACCAGAGGAGCGTCAGTGTCGCCAGATGGGGAATCTCTGTATGTACTGCAGGCAATATGGACATTTTATCTCTCTCTGTCCGTTAAAAGGCAGAGCTCACCAGTGAATGAGGAAGTCCTGGTGAGTCATGTGGGAGTGAAATCTTCCTCACAGATTAAACACCCCCTCTTTCTAGCCAAGCTTCTTCTCGCCGATGGCTCTCACACCCTGGCCACCTTCATTGACTCCGGTTCCGATGGCAATATTATGGACGAGGGCTTGGCTATGCAACTCGGGCTAGAGAGGATTCCCCTCAACCCACCGATTCCTGCCAGGGCCCTGGATGGTCATCTCCTGGGAACGGTTGCCCACCAGACTGCCCCTGTTCACATGCTGATTTCTGGTAACCATCATGAGACCATCCAGTTTCTTCTCCTGCCCTCATCCAACATTCCTCTGATCCTGGGATTTCCTTGGCTCCGCAAACACAACCCGCATGTCGACTGGACCACAGCCACTATTCCCAGCTGGAGCGGCTTCTGCCACCAGGTCTGCCTTCAGGATACATCAATGCCGCGCCAGACTACGCTCCCCAGCACCTGCCTGGACCTGGCCAGAGTCCCTGCTGAGTACCACGACCTCAGGGAGGTGTTCAGTAAAACCCGAGCTACCTCTCTGCCCCCCCACCGCCCTTACGACTGCGGTATTGATCTGAAGCCTGGCACGTCACCTCCTAAGGGGCGCCTCTACTCTCTGTCTGGTCCAGAGCGGGAGGCCATGGAGGGCTATATTAATGACTCCCTGGCTGCAGGAATCATACGCCCTTCTTCATCCCCTGCAGGGGCAGGATTCTTCTTTGTGGACAAGACCCTGCGCCCTTGCATCGATTACCGGGGTCTCAACGACATCAGTCAAGAACCAGTACCCCCTACCACTCATTTCCTCTGCCTATGAGCTACTTCAAGGGGCCAAGATCTTCACCAAGCTTGACCTTCGTAATGCCTACCACCTCGGACGCATCAGGGAGGGGGACGAGTGGAAGACGGCCTTCAACACCCCCACTGGACATTATGAGTATTTGGTGATGCCATTCGGTCTCACCAATGCCCCCGCTGTCTTCCAAGCCTTGGTGAATGATGTCCTCCGGGACATGATCAACAAATATGTGTTTGTCTACTTGGACGACATTCTTATCTTCTCCACCTGCCTTGAGGATCACGTTCACCATGTCAGGACGGTGTTGCAGCGTCTCCTGGAGAATTCACTGTTCGTCAAGGTTGAGAAATGCGAGTTCCACACCCAGTCGGTGGCTTTTCTTGGCTACATTGTGGCCGAGGGACGCTTGGAGATGGATCCTGCTAAGGTGGAGGCGGTAAAGTCCTGGCCAGTTCCGGAGACCCGTAAGCAACTGCAGCGTTTCCTGGGTTTTGCAAACTTTTATCGACGCTTCATCCGGAACTATAGCTCCATTGCTGCTCCCCTCACCATGTCGACCTCCCCCAAGAGTCCCTTCCGCTGGTCCCACGCTGCAGACTCTGCTTTCCAGACCCTGAAGAACCGGTTCAGCTCAGCACCCATCCTCCAGGTCCCGGAGATTGAACGACAGTTCGTTGTGGAGGTGGATGCTTCCGATGTTGGAGTGGGTGCAGTCCTGTCTCAGCGAGCAGCAGGTGACCAGAAATTCCATCCATGTGCTTTCTTCTCTCGGCGTCTTTCACCGGCTGAGAGAAATTACGACATTGGCAATCGGGAGCTTCTGGCTGTCAAGCTGGCCCTAGAGGAGTGGCGACACTGGCTTGAGGGAACTAAGCAGCCCTTCTTAGTTTGGACAGATCATAAGAACCTGGAATACATCCGGACCGCTAAGAGACTCAACTCCCGACAGGCACGATGGGCCCTCTTCTTCACCAGGTTTGATTTCTCCCTCTCCTACAGACCCGGCTCCCGCAATGTCAAACCAGACGCTTTGTCACGCCAGTTTCAGCGAGAGGGGGATGAATCCATCCCTGCAGACACCATTCTACCGTCTCCTTGTGTTGTCGCATCCCTGACGTGGGAGATCGAGGAGAGGGTGAGAACCTCTACAGAGGCTGGTCCCAGTGCTTGCCCCCCAGATCGCATGCATGTGAATGCAACCCTAAGGCCAGAAGTGCTCCAGTGGGCTCATGCCTCTAGGTTTTCCTGTCATCCGGGGATCCAGAGAACCTGTGACATCCTCCAGCAACGCTTCTGGTGGCCCTCGTTAGAGGACACCCGGAAATATGTCAACGCCTGCCCTACCTGCAACCAGAACAAGTCTTCTCGTCAGGCCCCGTCCGGTCTTCTACAGCCACTTCCTGTGCCGCATCGTCCCTGGTCACACATTTCTTTAGACTTTGTCACTGGTCTGCCACCATCTGAGGGGAAGACGGCCATACTTACAATCGTGGATTGCTTCTCCAAGATGGCTCACTTCGTCCCCTTACCCAAGCTCCCATCAGCTAAAGAGACTGCCCAACTACTCCTCGACCATGTCTTCCATCTCCATGGAATTCCTGTGGATGTAGTCTCAGACAGGGGACCCCAGTTCTCTTCCGTGTTCTGGCAGGAGTTCTGCAGATTGCTGGGAGCCACGCCGAGTCTGTCATCAGGGTTCCATCCTCAATCCAATGGCCAGACTGAAAGGGTGAACCAACAAATGGAAACAGCCCTTCAGTGTACTGTGTCCCAGAATCCATCTTCCTGGTCCCAGCAGCTGTTGTGGGTGGAATATGCTCACAACACTTTGACAAGCTCTGCCACAGGCCTGTCTCCTTTTCGGTGTGCCTATGGGTATCAGCCACCCCTCTTCCCAGCCCTGGAGGAGGAGGCCTCTTACCCCTCAGTTCAAGCCTTCCTCCATCGCTGTCATCGGACCTGGGCCCGAGCTAGAGCCTCCCTCCTAAAGACTGCTGGCCGCTACTCCTCTGCTGCCAACCGTCGTCGTTCCCAAGCTCCAGAATATCAGGTGGGCCAGAAGGTCTGGCTCTCCACCCGGGATCTTCCACTGCGGGTGGAGTCCAACAAGCTGGCTCCCAAGTTCATTGGACTGTTTCCCATCAAAAGAGTCATCAATCCGGTGGCAGTCAGGCTCAAGCTTCCCCGGTCCATGAGGGTTCACCCAACCTTCCATGTGTCCAAGGTCAAGCCTGTCCGAGAGAGCCCTCTGATGCCTGCCTGATGACCGACAGCTCCTCCGTGACTTTCATCGGCAGAATCCAGATCAGCCCTCTCACAGCATGGTTGGGGGCTTTCCTTGCAGAGGGGTGCGTACTATCGGCCCTACTGCTGCTCCAGCTCCTGAGCCAGAGGAGGATTCCCGGTCGCAGACGGGAGATCTGCAGGTGACCTTGTCCTCCTCTCAGGAATTCTAACCCGCCTTCCAGTTTCCCCCTCCTCCCACCCTGGCTCATGGGACTTTTTGGGGACGTCGGGAGCTGTCCCTTGAGGGGGGGGTTCTGTCACACCCTGCTCCAGCCCATGGACTCAGTACTTTTCCACTGCCCTGCTCACACCACACCCTCTGATCACCACACCTGCTCTCAGTCACTGATCACACACCTGCTCTCAGTCACTGATCACACACCTGCTCTCAGTCACTGATCACACACCTGCCCTTACTCATCAATCAGTTCACCTACCAGTATATATTCTCCAGCCTCACACTCACTCGGTGCCAGATTGTCTCTGCTATGCACGACCTTCCAGCGTTTACCTGCCTGTCTTCCCGGTTACTGACTTTTTGCCTGCCTCGACCAAGTCCACTGCCCCGCCCTCGAACTGTGCTTTGTTTGCCAGATTACAGTTAATAAACCTGTTAACGGATCATCAGTTTATTGCCTGTTTTGTACTGCACTTGGGTCCATACCATACCCGTCACAGATATGTGATATTGATCTTTTATTACCACGTTATTAGCAGAATCTTCCATGTTCAAATTATTGAGCAATAATCTTTGTGCTCATCTTCATTTCTGTCTCTCTTGGTCATCACAGATTAACAATCTACTGAATAATCCCTCAAATCTGAACAACAATCACACATTTATTCACTATTGTTGAGCTGCTGAGATGATTCCCTCTCAAATGATCTTTAAATCTGATGGATTCCTCATGATCAAACATCTTTATTTCTGCCACCAGGGGGCAGCAGCCCTGAAATGTCCAGAATAAGCAGGTTATTAATGAGACATCAGAGTTCTCAGGTGGTTTATTGGAGTTATAAATGCATCACATCAGTAGAAGATTAGAAAATATCAATCACACAAACTGTCAGCTCTGACTGATCACATTATTGATCACATTATTGATCACATTACTGATCACATTACTGATCACATTACTGATCACATTTGTTGAAGGAGCAGAAAGAAAATGCTGATTATGACAGAGAAGCTCAACAGTCCAGATAAATGCAGCCCAGAACCAGGTTCTGGACCAGAACGCAGATCATCAGCCGCTCCAGCAGGTGGCAGGCAGCAGGAGGATACAGAACCAGGTCCAGGACCAGGACTAGGACCAGGATCAGTTATTGGGAACCAGGATCCTCCCTAAAGAAAGAAAGAGACACACAACAGGGTCAGGGACCCAACTGGTCTGAACGATCCAAACTGGTCTGAACGATCCAAACTGGTCTGAACCATCCAAACTGGTCTGAACCAGCCAAACTGGTCTGGTCTAAACTGGGATAAACTGGTCTGACCTCGAGATTTTCTCTTGAAGTAGATGAATCCAGCCAGAGACAAGATCAGACCCAGGATCAGGCCTGATGCTCCGATGGCGATCTGGTTCCTCTCAGATTCAGGCATGGATGGGTCTGAGGGGAGACAGGTGGGGACAGACAGGTGAGTCTCTGACAGGCAGACAGACAGTAGAGCAGACAGACAGGCAGGCAGCAGACAGACAGGTGAGTCTCTGACAGACAGACAGGCAGGCAGCAGAGCAGACAGACAGGTGAGTCTCAGACAGACAGACAGGTGAGTCTCAGACAGGCAGCAGAGCAGACAGACAGGTGAGTCTCTGACAGACAGACAGGTGAGTCTCAGACAGGCAGCAGAGCAGACAGACAGGTGAGTGTCTGACAGACAGACAGGTGAGTCTCAGACAGACAGGCAGCAGAGCAGACAGACAGGTGAGTCTTTGACAGGCAGCAGAGCAGACAGACAGGTGAGTCTCTGACAGACAGACAGACAGCTAGCAGAGCAGACACACAGGTGAGTCTCTGACAGACAAACAGACAGGCAGCAGAGCAGACAGACAGGTGAGTCTCAGACAGACAGACAGGCAGCAGAGCAGACAGACAGGTGAGTCTCAGACAGACAGGCAGCAGAGCAGACAGACAGGTGAGTCTCAGACAGGCAGCAGAGCAGACAGACAGGTGAGTCTCAGACAGGCAGCAGAGCAGACAGACAGGTGAGTCTCTGACAGACAGACAGGTGAGTCTCTGACAGACAGACAGGCAGCAGAGTAGACAGACAGGTGAGTCTCTGACAGACAGACAGGTGAGTCTCAGACAGACAGACAGGCAGCAGAGCAGACAGACAGGTGGTTACCCCAGTCTTTGACCAAACGGGTTTTCAGGCTGGCGTGCTCCACCACGCAGGAGATCTTCTCTCCAGACCTGTTCCAACACATCAGAGCCGTCAGTACCGGGTCAGTCAAGGTCGTTGACCTGCATCTGGCCGTAGAGCCGGACCCACCTGGGCGTGTACTCCAGGTGAGAGTGCAGCTGGTAGAACCAGTCGCCGTCCGCCAGCTCGTCCGTGGAGGTCACATCCTGGCTGACCTCTTCTCCATCTCTCTGCCAGCTCACTTTGATGTATCTGGGGTAGAAGTCGTAGACGCTGCAGACCAACATGGCGGGATGTCCTCCAGCAGGGGGCACCACCGAGTGCACTCGAACAGTGGGCTCAACTGGAGAGAAGAAGGTGGAGCACCGGGTCAGAGGGGATTGGTGGTCATTTAGAATGATTCTTCTCAAAGCAAAGCTAATGGCCTAGTAACAACAACAACAATAATTATTATTATTATTATTATCGATAATAATTATTATTATTATCACAGACAACTTTTAGAAACATTCAGCAGTTCAAAAGTCAATATTTTTTCAGTTTGAGGAAATTCATTCAGTCATAAATTTATTTTAAAAGTAATAATAATGATGATAATGATCATAAACATAATAACAATAATAAAACACATAAATACATAAAATACAAAAGAATAAAATTGCAGTCAGTGATCTAAACTATTTCCCTGCAGTGACCGCGATCAACCACCAGGTGGCGCTGTTCGCCTGTTCGATCTGCTGCTGCAGGTGGATCCATGGATGATCAAGCGATCATCGGTGATCAATAGTGTGATGTGAGATTTGGGCTGTAAAGGAGCCGCAGACTTACCGGACTTTGACAGAATGTTGCTGTACCAGATCTTTATATTGCGCTCACAGTATCGCTCCTTCTCACCCCTCAGCCCCTCCAGATATGAACTCTGATTATTCCAGCCGTCCGCCGCACGTAATCCGAATTTCGTGAATCCCTCAAACTTCCCCACGCTGCTGCTGAAGCGGACAAGCATCAGTTTGTTGTAGTAAATTGATCTGGAATATTCGATGTCCTTCAGATCGGTGGAGTTAAAATCACATTGATCCATCTCATAATATCGAAATCCACCTGCAGAGAGAAGAGGGGTCGGTATCGATGAGTGATCAATGTATCGGTGAGTGATCAGCGTATCGATGAGTGATCAGCGTATCGGTGAGTGATCAGCGTATCGATGAGTGATCAGCGTATTAATGAGTGATCAGCGTATTAATGAGTGATCAGTGTATTAATGAGTGATCAGTGTATTAATGAGTGATCAGCGTATCGATGAGTGATCAGCGTATCAATGAGTGATCAGTGTATTAATGAGTGATCAGCGTATCGGTGAGTGATCAGTGTATCGATGAGTGATCAGCGTATCGGTGAGTGATCAGCGTATCGATGAGTGATCAGTGTATCGATGAGTGATCAGTGTATTAATGAGTGATCAGCGTATTAATGAGTGATCAGCGTATCGGTGAGTGATCAGTGTATCGATGAGTGATCAGCGTATCGGTGAGTGATCAGCGTATCGATGAGTGATCAGTGTATCGATGAGTGATCAGTGTATTAATGAGTGATCAGCGTATCGGTGAGTGATCATTGTATCGGTGAGTGATCAGTGTATCGATCAGTGATCAGTGTATCGATGAGTGATCAGCGTATTGTGAGTGATCAGCGTATCGATGAGTGATCAGCGTATTGTGAGTGATCAGCGTATCGATGAGTGATCAGCGTATCGATGAGCTGCTCTTACCTGCCGTGTACAGGCTGATGAAGAGGAGGAAGACTCTGAGAGATGATGAAGACATCCTGCTGTGAAGCTCGTGAAACGATCACTGACTCGAGCTGAGTCGGAACTCAATTTAAAGTCGCGCTGACGTCAGCGGCTCATCAGCTGTTGCCAGGCAGACTGATCCGCTGGCGAGATCAGCTCGCGCTTCACCTGGAACGACCTCTGCAGGTTCTAAGATCCCTCGATCTGATTTAACCGGGTGACCAGAAGCTCTCCTTCTTCACCAACCCAGCGATTTTAATCTGGTGAGTTCGTTTTATGAGTTCTAATAATAATAAAAATAATTTTATGAGATCTAATAATAAAAAAAGCTCCTAAACAAACAAAAGAGCTTCTGCTTGATGACCAGAGCGTCTAGAAGACAACCTTTAAAAGGGAAGATCTTTTCTACCAGCCACTGTGCTGATGGACACAACACCTGTCCAGGTGTCCTCCTGCCTCCTGAGGGCAGGTTAGACTCCGCCCCCTGTGGCCTCATAAAGAACCCGAGTTCCTGTGAAGAACCGGGTCCATCCTGACAGAAGGTCTGGAGCTCCTGCCTGGCCCTGAACCCCCTTAGATGTATTTATTATTATTATTATTATTATTATTATTATTATTATTATTATTATTATTATTATTTTATTATATTAATAGTGACAGTCTTTAGTGACCAATAAAATCAAGTTCCTTTGATGTTTTTCTGCCATTTGAACTCACTTCAAATCAAACACTTTCTCATCTTTTCAGGTTTTTAATATTTGAAGACATCAGAGAAAAATCATCCAGCATTTATCAACATGAGCTGACTGTGATCTTAGTGAGCACAAGCTGTGGGAACAACGATCCACAACATCGGGATCCTCTGGATCCTCTGGATCCTCTGGATCATCTGCACTCGTTCCCTTTGATGAGGAAGAAGGTCCCTGCAGCGACCCCGAGGAGACCCAAGGTCAGACCCAGACCACAGAAGACTGCAGGGCCAACTCCAGGCTGCTGCACCTCCACAGCTGCAGACATGCAAACACACATTAGCTGCCTGTCTGTCTGTCTGTCTGTCTGCCTGTCTGTCTGTCTGTCTGCCTGCCTGTCTGTCTGTCTGTCTGCCTGCCTGTCTGTCTGCCTGTCTGTCTGTCTGTCTGTCTGTCTGTCTGTCTGTCTGTCTGTCTGCCTGTCTGCCTGCCTGCCTGTCTGTCTGTCTGTCTGTCTGTCTGTCTGTCTGTCTGTCTGTCTGCCTGTCTGTCTGCCTGCCTGCCTGCCTGTCTGCCTGTTTCTGCCTGTCTGTCTGTGTTTAAATAACAGCAATAATAATAATAACAACATATCAGTGATAATAATGAACGGTAACAGTAATAACAGTAGTAATAACAACAGTAATAATCCCTCTCACTCCACATCCTGGTGTCCAGGCCGCTCAGCGCCGGGTGTTGGACCCTGCAGCTGTAAATGTCTCCCTGCTGGGGGACGAAGGCCAGTCTGGAGATCTGGGTGAAGGTTCCCTCTTTGTTGGGGTAGGGAACGTTGATGCTGGTCCCCTGGGTCACGTGCTCTCCGTTCCTGGTCCAGGAGACGTTAACGGGAGCCGGATAGAAGCCGGTCACGAAACAGATCAGAGTGTTCTGCTGACTCAGCTGGACTTCCTCTTTGGTGTAGATCACCGGACTGGTGGGAGCAACTGAACAAAGGCATCAGTCAGACGTCAGTAGGAGTTCACCTTGTTCTCAGCTGCAGAATGAACATTTTATCTTCATCATCAGTTATTCCAGAAGATTTCATAAACTGTATTAGTGGCTAAATTGTCTGTAGAATATTGATGCAGTTCAACTTATTCAGTCACAGATGGAGGACGGCGTGTTTTTACCTGTCTCTGGCGGCATGTCTTTGTTGCCTTTACGAACAACATCCATGTTGGATTTACAGATCTGCAGATTAGTCACAGCTGTGCTGTAGAAGCCTTCAAATGTGACAGGATCTATGAACGGAGGGGTGCCGTCGACTCCTTCTCCTTTACTGAAGTCTGCGTACCAAAGCTCTTCACCATCCAGACCAAACATGTCTTCTCCATCCAAGTCTGAACAGCCTGTGATACGAATGTCTTTATGTTGACCTGAGAAGAGAAAGACAACCTTCAGTCAGTCAGTCAGTCAGTCAGTCAGTCTGTCTGTCTGTCTGTCTGTCTGTCTGTCTGTCTGTCTGTCTGTCTGTCTGTCTGTCTGTCTGTCTGTCTGTCTGCCTGTCTGTCTGTCTGTCTGCCTGTCTGTCTGTCCAACACAAACTCACTGTCAGCAGAGACACCGAGGACGCAGCAGAGGATGAGGAGCAACATCTTCATCATCTACCTGTGGAGCTGAGCCAGTCTGTGACCAAGGCTGATCTGGTCTAACTGTGACCTGGTCCAACTCTGATCTGGTCTAACTCTGATCCGGTCTAACTGTGACCTGGTCCAACTCTGATCTGGTCTAACTCTGATCCGGTCTAACTGTGATCTGGTCTAACTGTGATCTGGTCTAACTGTGATCCGGTCTAACTGTGATCCGGTCTAACTGTGATCTGGTCTAACTCTGATCCGCTCTGAGGAAGTCTGACAGAAACTCGGCTGTTGTTGAACTTTCAAGACTTTGAGCAGCCAATCAGAGAGCAGAGCTGTGGTGACATCATCAATAACCAGGTAAAGGCTACAGCTCACAGAACCTGATATCAGCTCAGTCATCAATACTTCTGTTTAGGAATAATTTTCTTTTTATTAAATCTGTGGAGTAAGTAAACTTTCATTTAATCTGGAGAGATTTTATTATTTTAGATTTCAGTGAGGGATGAAAAGTTTTAATTCAGATTGAACAGAAAGTAAACACGTTTGTTCCAGAATACTGAGTATTTAGTGTTGGTGCCTTGATTTATTGGTATTTCAGTCAAACATTCAGAGCTGACGATGATCCCGTTGGAAATAAATGTAAATAAACAGGTTTAAATGAGAAATTTCATCTGAAGCTTCTGAAAGCACCAACACGGAAGATGTGAACATGAGCAGAACCTGAAGAACCTGATCCAAAGAGAAGGAACAAGTCTGGTGTCAGCTGATGCTCCAGGAACCTCAGCAGAAACTCTTGGACTCATGCTGCCATCAGGGGGCGGAGCCTGTTCAGATGGCGCTCTACCAAAACAGCTGTTTTTCTTCGTTAGCATGATGTAGCTTCACATGCTAAGGGTACTGTAGTGTTCTCGCTAGCCGTCCTGTGATTAGTATTTATATTACAGAAGACGTTGTATGAATAAAGAGTGATTAATTGATAAAGTCGTACCTCCGTTTTATAAATTAGTTTATTCTGAAAAATAGCTCATAATCCCAAATTCTTTAATCCGACATTAATATTCCCAGAACAAATGATAGAAAATAAATGAGACTGTTCACGTTATTCAAATAAAATCAAAGAAAAACAAGATTTCATGATAGAAAATGCTAACTTAGAGACGTTGTTGTTTTCTCATTATGTAACAACAGATTCTGATTGGAGGTCGACCAATCACAGCGCAGCCTCGTGCTGGGAGAGGATCGTATTCATGCCCACATTCGTTCTGGGTTTGATCCCTTTGAGATCCCTCTTAAAATCTTCTTGGATGAACACACACACACACACACACACACACACACACACACACACACACACACACACACACACACACAGGACACAACAATTAAGCCCTTCATGGACTTGTTGGGTGTTTGTAGTTTTCTAGATCGGTCCCTGGTCTGTGTAAAGGCCTGATTAGCAAAAACTGGTGGAAACAGGAACCAGATCAGGGTTCAACAGTCAGTGGAGATGAAGCTGAAGGAACCCAGATCCATTTAGAGGAAATGAAAGGTGTCTGTCACATTAATGATCAGGAGAAGCAGGAGACCAGCGACCATAAATGATGTTACTGATGAAGACACGCAGGAAGATCATGTGAAGATTGTTGCATGGAACAATGAGACCACATTAGTTTGAATTAAAAACATTCTGTTTGAAGAGAAACAGAACTGCAGCAGAACCGAGGCTCATCTGTCAAACATGGAGTCAACAAGAATCCTGCTGACACATCAGCCAACAATACTTTCATTTTAGAGTCATTTGGTTAAACTTGTTTATTCCGAGAGTGTGTGTGTGTGTGTGTGTGTGTGTGTGTGATGAAAGCGTCGGAGCAGTTCTTTCTTGTCTGGACACCTGAACGCAGCATCTCTGGAAAGTCCCAACAGTCGTCTTTCACTTCCTCTTCAGCCAGCAGCCAATCAGAGGCCGAGCTGCCGAGGCGTCATCAGTATCCAGCAGCAGCAGTTTGGTGCTGAACACCAGGGGAGGAGGAGGCGCCACGACGCCCCCTACAGGCCAGACGCCTTCGATAAAAGGTTTACACGCGCACAAGCAACGTGTTCTCAGGAAAAGATTCACTACATTAGAAATAAAACCGTGTTATATTGTTATTGTGCAGAGTTGCAGAAATAAATACACAAACGTGTTGACAATAAACAGAAAATAAATATTAATAACACGACCATGTGACCGCGCATGCTAATTTTAGAGCCAATCACGAAGCAGCCGTCTATTTTATCATCCGTCACTAGGCAACAGAACATTGAGGACGACCAGCCGTTACCAGAGACGCTGGTGCGCCACCTGCTGGGCAGCAGGTCCAAACTTGCACCCTGACATTATCACCATCTTGTTCTTTGATGGCTCAAACGACCTCCAGTAGCTGACAGGAAACGGTGGAACAAAGCTAAGCTAAGCTAGGCTAGCTTATACATAAATCACATGTTTAGAATTTGTGTTGAAGCCAATGAAACAGTTTGATCTTTACATTTCCAGTGATTTTCCCTTTACATGATCATGTTTGACATGTGTGACACCCAAACATGAGCCAATAACCAGCGACAGGTCCATCAGCTCTCCCAGGACAGTTTCTGCTCACCGTGATAATATGAAGAGCTTCCTGGAAGTTAGAACAAGCTGAAATTGTTCTTCTAGAATAAATAGTTCTATTAAAATGTCTCTTACAGAAACTCCTGAATGAAGCATGAAATTGTGTCACACTGCAGATGAACTGGGGAACTCAGGGTGTGTTGATGTGCAGACAGGTGAGCTGGAGGGGCGGAGTCAACCTGGTCAGGAAATCTCGATCTCCTCGACTGAACCTCTTTGATTCTGAAACGATAAAAGTTGTTCTTTAAGAACGCGGCACAGAACCCGTGACTGTCAGGTTCTACAGCTCCTAAAGGTTAGAGCTCCCCCTCGTGGACAAGAGCGGAACATCACTGTCCCACAGAGGAGACGTCACCTGTGATGTCATCAGCTAAATGGATAAACAACATGAGCGTCATCTCCATGGCAACGAGCGAAGAGGGTCGGAGTTTGTATACCATCGTTACCTTCTGATCTCTGTCTGTTGTGTCTCCTGCAGGTGAGCGCGAGCTGGCGACACACAACTTTACTGCTGCACACACACAACAGGAAGTGCAGGAGAGCGTCGGCACACACCTGGAAAATACACACGCATGAACACACACGCCGGTGCTCTGGGCTCACACAGGAAGTGGTACGCACCAAGCTCTGGCCCCAGGGGTACACCTCCACCTGGCCCCTGACTCGGAGCGCTCTCTGAAGCCCCTCCCACTGACGATCGTTCAGTCCCAGCAGGGGACGGACCAGAGCACCTGAGACCCAGACGTGAGCCTCACCTGTCCCGTCATCCAGCACCAGCCTGATGATCCAGAGAGAATGAAGTCAGACCAAGACCCTAAACCGGCTCCACTGGTTCAGATTCAGAACCACGTGAACATGATGTGATCCACCGACTGTAGGACCAGAGCAGCAGCACGGTTGTCATGGTGAACACTCCCCACCAGTCGTGGGGGGTGTTCACCACCTGACGGGTGTGCACGGGTCCACAGTTCATGATGGTACTTCCTGCTGTAGTTACTGATCATCCGAACAACAGAACAGTTCTCTGGGGAAGGTGGACAGAACCCGTCCAGGAACAGGTCTCACTTTGCTTTGGACTGAAAAACCGATGAGCTGGAGCAGCACCGAGGACCGGAACAGGACTGAGAGAGGGAGACAGAGCACAGCTGCTGAAGACACGTGGACACACAGACAGGTGGACACACAGACAGGTGGACACTGTCACCAAAGACACAGGGACACTGTCAACAAAGACACACGGACACTGTTAACGAAGACACACAGACACTGTCAACAAAGACACACGGACACTGTCAATAAAGACACATGGACACTGTCAATAAAGACACATGGACACTGTCAATAAAGACACAGGGACACTGTCACCAAAGACACATGGACACTGTCAATAAAGACACAGGGACACTGTCAATAAAGACACATGGACACTGTCAATAAAGACACATGGACACTGTCAATAAAGACACAGGGACACTGTCAATAAAGACACAGGGACACTGTCACCAAAGACACATGGACACTGTCAGTAAAGACACAGGGACACTGTCAATAAAGACACATGGACACTGTCAATAAAGACACAGGGACACTGTCAATAAAGACACAGGGACACTGTCAATAAAGACACATGGACACAGACACATGGACACTGTCAACAAAGACACACGGACACTGTCAACAAAGACACACGGACACTGTCAACAAAGACACACAGACACTGTCAACAAAGACACACAGACACACAGACACTGTCAACAAAGACACGTGGACACACAGACAGGTGGACACACAGACACATGGACACTGTCAACAAAGACACACAGACACTGTCAACAAAGACACACAGACACATGGACACTGTCAACAAAGACACGTGGACACACAGACACTGTCAACAAAGACACATGGACACTGTCAACAAAGACACAGGGACACTGTCAACAAAGACACATGGACACTGTCAACAAAGACACATGGACACTGTCACCAAAGACACGTGGACACTGTGACCAAAGACACGTGGACACTGTCAACAAAGACACGTGGACACTGTCAACAAAGACACGTGGACACTGTCAACAAAGACACATGGACACTGTCAACAAAGACACGTGGACACTGTCAACAAAGACACGTGGACACTGTCACCAAAGACACAGGGACACTGTCATCATCTGTGAGCACGTTACAGCACCTGTCTGTAGAGACCTCCACACAGCGAGCAGATCCACTGCAGTCGTACAAACAGGACACACACCACATGACCTTTGACCTGACCCACAATGAAGCTTGGCCCTGTACTTCCTGCCCACACACCAAGGTGCATGATGGGAGCTGGAGGAGGCTGGTTGGGGCTGAAATGTGAACACAAACACCAGGATGAAACCCTCGATCGATGCAGCAATGATCAGTGGAAACGCTGACGTGTTTTACCTGGAATCTCCCAACGAGACAACAGTGATGGAACTGACGGGCAAATAGCTGCAATACACACTTCCTGCCCTGAAATACACACACGCATGCACGCACAGTTCATCTACATCATTAAAAATGTGAAACATACAGGTCATTTTTGTGTGCGCAGGTGTGTTTTACCTGGACACCCTCCTCTGAAACTCAGAGAACAGCAGCGTGTTACCAGGCAACAAGCCAAGAGGGTAGGGAGTGTGGGTCAGATCCAGGTACACGCGGAGACTCCGCCCACTCTGGTCACAGACGGTGAGACGAACACCTGCTCAGTCAGACAAACAGTCATGTTTCCCTCTGCTCAGTTTGTTGACAATGTTTATTTAAATCAACAATTCCAGGTATTAACGTGACCTTTGTTTTTGTCTCCAGAGTCATTGAAACCATCGTTTACACTGATCCTGTCAATCAGCAGAGCCTGGAAACACACCAGGTCACAGCTAAAACACACACACACCCACACACACAGACACACACACACACACACACACCAGCCTTGGATCAATACTGACAGTCACAGTTGATTATCAGATCTGTGATGATCAAGAAATTAATTACCTGCATTCTAAAACCTCAGAGACAGAGAGGACCCTTTTTGAGGGAGCCTGAAGACACAGACAGAAAATAATTACCACTAAATCCAGTGATTCACCTGTCTGTAGCTGAGTGATTCACCTGTCTCTAGCTCAGTGATTCACCCACCTGTAGCTCAGTGTTTCACCCACAGTAGCTCAGTGTTTCACCTGTCTCTAGCTCAGTGATTCACCCACCTGTAGCTCAGTGTTTCACCTGTCTGTAGCTCAGTGTTTCACCCACTGTAGCTCAGTGATTCACCTGTCTGTAGCTCAGTGATTCACCTGTCTGTAGCTCAGTGATTCACCTGTCTGTAGCTCAGTGTTTCACCTGTCTGTAGCTCAGTGATTCACCTGGCTGTCGCTCAGTGATTCACCCACTGTAGCTCAGTGTTTCACCTGTCTGTAGCTCAGTGATTCACCTGTCTGTAGCTCAGTGATTCACCTGTCTGTAGCTCAGTGATTCACCCACTGTAGCTCAGTGATTCACCCACTGTCGCTCAGTGATTCACCCACTGTCGCTCAGTGATTCACCTGTCTGTAGCTCAGTGATTCACCTGTCTGTAGCTCAGTGATTCACCTCTCTGTAGCTCAGTGATTCACCTGTCTGTAGCTCAGTGATTCACCTGTCTGTAGCTCAGTGTTTCACCTGTCTGTAGCTCAGTGATTCACCTGGCTGTCGCTCAGTGATTCACCTGGCTGTCGCTCAGTGATTCACCCACTGTAGCTCAGTGATTCACCCACTGTAGCTCAGTGATTCACCTGTCTGTAGCTCAGTGATTCACCTCTCTGTAGCTCAGTGATTCACCTGTCTGTAGCTCAGTGATTCACCCACTGTAGCTCAGTGATTCACCTGTCTGTAGCTCAGTGATTCACCCACTGTACCTCAGTGATTCACCTGTCTGTAGCTCAGTGATTCACCCACTGTAGCTCAGTGATTCACCTGTCTGTAGCTCAGTGATTCACCTGTCTGTAGCTCAGTGTTTCACCTGTCTGTAGCTCAGTGTTTCACCTGTCTGTAGCTCAGTGTTTCACCTGTCTCTAGCTCAGTGATTCACCTGTCTGTAGCTCAGTGTTTCACCCACTGTAGCTCAGTGTTTCACCTGTCTCTAGCTCAGTGATTCACCCACCTGTAGCTTAGTGATTCACCTGTCTCTAGCTCAGTGTTTCACCTGTCTCTAGCTCAGTGATTCACCCACCTGTAGCTTAGTGATTCACCTGTCTGTAACTCAGTGTTTCACCTGTCTGTAGCTCAGTGTTTCACCTGTCTGTAGCTCAGTGATTCACCTGTCTCTAGCTCAGTGATTCACCTGTCTCTAGCTCAGTGATTCACCCACTGTAGCTCAGTGTTTCACCTGTCTCTAGCTCAGTGATTCACCCACCTGTAGCTCAGTGTTTCACCTGTCTGTAGCTCAGTGTTTCACCTGTCTCTAGCTCAGTGATTCACCTGTCTCTAGCTCAGTGATTCACCTGTCTCTAGCTCAGTGATTCACCCACTGTAGCTCAGTGTTTCACCTGTCTCTAGCTCAGTGATTCACCCACTGTAGCTCAGTGTTTCACCTGTCTCTAGCTCAGTGATTCACCCACCTGTAGCTCAGTGATTCACCCACAGTAGCTCAGTGTTTCACCTGTCTCTAGCTCAGTGATTCACCTGGCTGTCGCTCAGTGATTCACCCACTGTAGCTCAGTGTTTCACCTGTCTGTAGCTCAGTGTTTCACCTGTCTGTAGCTCAGTGTTTCACCTGTCTGTAGCTCAGTGTTTCACCTGTCTCTAGCTCAGTGATTCACCTGTCTGTAGCTCAGTGTTTCACCCACTGTAGCTCAGTGTTTCACCTGTCTCTAGCTCAGTGATTCACCTGTCTGTAGCTCAGTGTTTCACCTGTCTCTAGCTCAGTGATTCACCCACCTGTAGCTTAGTGATTCACCTGTCTGTAACTCAGTGTTTCACCTGTCTGTAGCTCAGTGTTTCACCTGTCTGTAGCTCAGTGATTCACCTGTCTGTAGCTCAGTGTTTCACCTGTCTCTAGCTCAGTGATTCACCTGTCTCTAGCTCAGTGATTCACCCACTGTAGCTCAGTGTTTCACCTGTGTCTAGCTCAGTGATTCACCCACTGTAGCTCAGTGTTTCACCTGTCTCTAGCTCAGTGATTCACCCACCTGTAGCTCAGTGATTCACCCACAGTAGCTCAGTGTTTCACCTGTCTCTAGCTCAGTGATTCACCCACCTGTAGCTCAGTGATTCACCCACAGTAGCTCAGTGTTTCACCTGTCTCTAGCTCAGTGATTCACCCACCTGTAGCTCAGTGTTTCACCTGTCTGTAGCTCAGTGTTTCACCTGTCTGTAGCTCAGTGTTTCACCTGTCTCTAGCTCAGTGTTTCACCTGTCTGTAGCTCAGTGATTCACCTGTCTGTAGCTCAGTGATTCACCTGGCTGTCGCTCAGTGATTCACCTGTCTGTAGCTCAGTGATTCACCTGTCTGTAGCTCAGTGATTCACCTGTCTGTAGCTCAGTGATTCACCTGTCTGAAGGCCGGCAGCAGCAAGGATTTTGTCAGCGTGTGAAACCTCCAATCAGGTTGGACCTGGAGGGTGGAGTCTGCGTGGAGCTCCACCCCTGACTGAGCAGAAACAGCCGAGCCAATCAGAACGCAAGGATCCTGGTGGACACAGACAGAAGCAGCAGCAGTTTAATGACAACACTGATTTCAGCTCAGGTCTGGATTAAATCAGGATGTATTTACCTGCGAGTTTGTTGCCACCAGTCGGTAGAAAGATCCAGGCTGAATTACAGGGAACCAGCGAACTGTCAATCCTGAAAATACCAGGAGCACCTGGAGGCAGAAATACAGGTGCATGATGGAGACATGAGGGCAGGACTTGGCTGTTTCCTCACCTTGCTCTCCGTTGTCGTCTCCTTCTCTGACATTGGTCTGTTTTGGGGATCCTGCCTCCATGTCACCACTGGCCCCATCACAGCAGCTTTGGCGCTGAAGCAGAGTACAAGGCCCACGTCTGCCTCATTTAAACCAGCATTCCTCCATGACACCCCCTCCTTGTGCTCCACTCTAATCACCATGGAGACACACTGCCACCCACTAACTGGACCAGTGGCCATGGCAGCAGAGGGGACCCAGGGTGGAACTGTTGGTTCTTCTTCCAACTTTCTTTTCTTCTGACCTCCAATTTCCCCTTCTTGCATTCTCTCCATCTTCCCTGAGACATCAGCAGCTAAGTCCCGCCCCTTCTGGTGCAGGTGTGTCTCCATGGCAACAGAGGGACTCAGGATGTGGACATGGTCCACAGAAAACTGCAGGTAGACTCTGTCTCACACAGACACAAAGACACAAGCATTCATTTTTTGAAGAGGGGTGTGTGTGTGTGTGTGTGTACATGTGTGTGTGTGTGTACATGTGTGTGTGTGTGTACCTGCAGTTTTTGTGTGTGATGTACTTCTCCTGGTCCAGGTGTTGAAAGGAGGGAAAATCAGATTGAATAAATCTCTCCGTCACGACCATGAACTCCAGGACACACACCAGACAACCTGTAACACACAATATTTCAGCTGACTGTGCATGTTCGTGTGTGTGTGTGTGTGTGTGTGTTGTACCTATCCAGGCAGTGTTGCAGGCTGTCTTCTGTCCCTCGTCCTCTCCATGGTTTGTCTCCGTGGCGACGCATGCTACAGCTGCTGTTCCATCCCTCAGCTGCAGAGTAAGTTCTGATGTCTTCGATGGAAGCTCCAGGATGCCAACCAACAACAGGGGGCGCCGTCTGCGTGGGGACACACTTCACATTAACACAACAGATCTATGATTCATGCTGCAAATGTGCTTGTTCAGACAAAACTGTCAAAAAGGTGATTAAAAAGCTTCATAGATTTGTGATGAACACAAACAGAGTTGCATGTTTATTTAGGAGTTTATGGTCAACAATAAATAACGTGTCCAATTATTTAATGTTTAATGTTGTCATTATTGAAAATGATCTGTATAAATTTGTAATTCACAAAGTTTGTGTGAAACTAGCAACCTTGGATCTCAGTGGTTTACCTGAGCCTGCTGCCAGTCTGGACATTAAAGGACCAGGACAGCATCGTGTTGATCTGTGACCTGGTCAGACTGGACCCACCATCAGGCAGCAAAGACTCCAGCGATACTGAAGACCAGCAATCCAGAAGAGACTGGCAGAGCTCCGAAACACTGACGTACTGAGGACGAGCGGGGTCGACTCTGTACTGCAGAGACACAGGGGACACAGCTGGGTCAACACTACTACAGAGACACAGGAGACACAGCTGGGTCAACACTACTACAGAGACACAGGAGACACAGCTGGGTCAACACTACTACAGAGACACAGGAGACACAGCTGGGTCAACACTACTGCAGAGACACAGGGGACACAGCTGGGTCGACACTACTGCAGAGACACAGGGGACACAGCTGGGTCAACACTACTACAGAGACACAGGGGACACAGGGGACACAGCTGGGTCGACACTACTACAGAGACACAGGGGACACAGGAGACAACAGGACAGAGGTGTATCTACCTGTGTCAGTGGACAGGTGTGAGGCTCATCCAGCATCTCAGAGTAAATGTTTCTCCTTTCTTTGTCTACTCTTTCTCGTCTCCAGACCAACGCCATCAGTTTCCATGACAACATACACACACAGTGCTTCAACATACGGGGAACCAGACTAGGAAGAAAGAATAATCAGTCACCATAACCCAGCAACCATGTGACCATTTGCTCTGTGGTTTCACCTGTGTGACAGCTGGGAGCTCAGGTGGCAAACCCACAGGTACTCACAAATACCCATGTTTTTCTCCAAGAGCAGTCGTGGTAACACCCCATCACAGGGGCAGCTGGAGCCAGCTGGGGGCCCTGACACTTTGCTGAAGGAGGAGATCTTGAGTGTCGAACGAAGGCAGGTGCAGAGGATGCTGGGAGGAAAGTCGGGACTGGGCCGGAACAGGAAGTGGACGTGAGTAATCTGCAGTGAGATGTGAAACTCATGTAAAATGAATAACCTGTAATTGTTAATAGCAGAAACAAACCTCTAGTTGTTCCTACCCACAATGCTTTCTCCAGGTAAAGATGACAGAGACAGGAAAGAGAAGCAAACCATATCCCGAAACTCACCTGCACCGAGTCCCCCGCTCTCAGCTCCCTCCTTAAAGGTGGCTGATAGGCAAGGCACAGACCCACCTTCCCGTCCATCACATATAAACCTGCCGCCGCGCTCACAACCTCTGTCACTGTGCCCTGAGAGAAGAGGGGTGGGGCTTACCACAAAGGTAGATGTAAGACAGCCAATCACAGCTCAGCATTGTCTGAAAGTCACCTGGTAATTGATGATTCTGGATTGCTTGGTTCTGGTGAACATTCTCTGAGACTCTTCAGTGTCGTCGTCATTGATACATGACATCACTAGTGAGGGGGGCGTGTCCCCCTGAGGGTCAGCACGCGAGTCTTCTCGAGGACCTTGTGAGTAGTTTGTGTGGATTTCAGAGTGATCAGTCACAGCCAAGATGCTGTTTCCTTTCCATCCTCGCAAGGCACAAACACGCAGCGACGTCACACACACACGATCACCAACACACAAACAGTCACTCCACCACAACCTGCTGCTCTCCTGCAACCAAGCACAGACAGATCCAGACGGGTCAGAAGGTCATCTTGGCTGGAGAGTTGCAGGGCCGTCCCTGAGACGAGTGTCCTACCTTGACGAGAACAGGGAGACGGTGAGTGTCGTCTGTCAGCGAGAAGCAGAAGAAGGACGTTCCAGCCACGCGGAGCAGAGCGCAGACTGAAGCCACATGACCACACACGGACAAACGCCGTCCCCGAGGGCTGAAGGACAGAAACACGGAGGCAGCTTACGTGATCTTGATGTGAACAGTCTCCTGTAAACTTTCCCTCTAAACAAGTCTGATGGCTGAGCTCCCTTCCAGGCAGCTTCCTCCCCCTGACACTCTCCCGTGGTTCCACGTTCATGTCTGCACTTGTGGCGTGTGTTTATAAACAGGGTGTAATTACAGCCGTTTGCCCGCTGTGGCATTAATAATATGCATTTCCTATTCTCTTAAATACAGGAGAGAGATACCTGCTGGAGAGATAACCTGCTGCTTCTCGCACTCCAACAGCTCTGGTGAGATCCATCCTCTGCTCGGGGGCAGGACGGAGAAGGACAGGAGAACCAATCAGTTCCACGTGTCCTCCAGCGCCTTTCTGCTCCTGCTCTGATCCACTGTGGGGGATGTAGTTCCAGTTAGGAAAGAGGACAGGATGATGCAGCCACAGTGGAGAAAAAGACACACCCTAAAGGGACAGGCAGAAACGGACAACTTTAAATATGACTGTTGCGCCCAAACCCACAGATGGACAGCAGAAGAGAGCACCCACCTCACACCGGACACTCCCACTGGTGTCTGTCACCCTCCATCCTCCCGCCTGCCCCTCTTCTAAGCAGCCAGTTAGCAGCAGGTTCACCCGCTGTAGAGGCTGGTGACCTGGCGGTGAACGCTCTGCCTCTTTCAGCCATGCTCGCTGCTGACTGGTGCTCCAGGAGAGACGGCTGACACAAGGCAAGTGTTGCTGGGAGACCAGCTCGGAGATGGAGACCAGCCTGGAGTCAAGTTAGGGAAGCGTCAGTCAACATCCTCCGCAGCAAAACCTGTCTTTTCCCCTGAGGTCTTACCTGTAGCTGACAGGTAAAGTGTGTGAAACACACATGTTCTCCTCTATCTTTGTGACCACACACATTGCAAGATCTTGACAACACACACCTCCACCTGCAACACATTGTAAGTGGATAAAATGAGGAAGGAAATGTTGGACAGCAACCTGGAGCAGAAAGAGCCTTCCTGAGCTGGCTCATGCGTCCCCAGTATTACAGTCATCAAGTCACCCCAGATGCTGACTGGACCACTAACCTGTCACACAAGTGTCAGCAGCAGGTCCAGTGAACTTAGAAACAAGAGGAAAAAGATGTTGACTAATGAAGCTGAAGATTTCCTGTAACCACTTGGACTCCTGCAGCAAATAGAGAAATCAAGTAAGAGTAGTAGAGTAGATGGTGAAATGTAATCATCCCAAATTCAGAAGCAGTTAGACTTTACTGACGGCCTCGCTTTTGTATCTGAAGTGATCCAGAAATCGATCCATGTCCTCATCCCCAAACGGACAAAGTCCAGGCGATCCCTGCGCGTCGTTCACAAAAGTAACGAGAAATCTTGTCAAATAGACGCTCCCGCAAAAAGCTTCAAGCGTTACTTCCTGTTTAACTACGGAATCCGGAATGGCTCAAAATTCATTGCATCCAAGAGCAATGCACGCGTGCACCAAGGACAAGTTTATAGCGACTCCCAGCGGCAGTGAGAAGAACTGCAATAAGAGCGAGTGACGGGGGAATTTCATATTCTAGGGATAAAATATTAAAAGTCGAAATTATTTTGTGATTAAAGGTTTCAAATGAGAAATTCGGTTGTGCAATTATTTCAAATTAATTCTTAAGATGTTCCATCCCATCAGGGATAATTCTAAAGTTGACAGTGTTAAACAGTTATATAGATATATATTTTTAAAAACTACAACCAATAAGTACAGAGTGTGATTAGTTAGTAAAATATTAGTTTGAATTAGCGTGAATCAAGTTCAAATTTATGACCAATGCCGGTGGGGAGCACAGGTTTTTGGGTTCTATCACTTGCGTGTTTGAGGAGAACTTGTTTTTCCAGGGAGGAACCAGGAGGAGGTTCTGAAACGGGACTGTGAAGCCAGTTCTCCGGAAAATTAAGAACTCCACTGTGACACTGTCAATTGTCAGTAAACTCTAAACTGTCGTCTCTGGGGGTTATTATTTCTCATCCTTTCATTATCTCATCAAATAATTGTGTTTTCCACCTTTCGCTTAATATTTATAGTTCTCCCATCTTCGTGTGGATGATGATACCGTCGGAAGCTTGGAAATAACTAAAAACACCACGTCAAAATCAGGGTGCTCGTTGGTTTATTAATGACTGTGTTTTTATCTAATCCAGTTAATAACGCCACTCCAGCCACAGCTGAACACAAAGAATAAAGACGTCCATGTTCATCCTCCTTCTTTGCTGCCTTCCGCCCTCCTTCAGCTCGTCACTGGTTGGTAGATCGAGTTGACGTACAGGGAAATTCATCAATCAGGCGCAGGAACAGACGCTGGTCCCGCCCATTTTTAGACGAGCGTCCCCGCCCAGTTCACGCGCTAGCGTGGGCGTGGCCCAATCTAGACTTGCGTGGCCGCCGACCAACGGCAGAGAGACACTGTTTATTGCCACGCCCACGACAGCCCGTCAGGGCCCCGCCCACTGAATAGGAACAACCAACAGGGGCGTTGTTGGTGGGCGTGGCGCGGCTCCAGCTCGTCCCAGTTTGAAAGTGAACCGACGTCTCCAGTCGCTGCTTCAGCCACCGAATACAACAAGAGCCCGTGAATCTAAACCCTGTTCAGAGTTTGCTCCAGACCACAGCCGGCCCTCTTCACCAGTGAGTACCCCCGTTCACGGCTCGGGCACGTCGGACAGCTGCTTGTGTCTGACGTGCCCGATCACAAACAGTCCATTACTGGGATGTGTTAAAATGGCCACTGAGGTGGTCGCGGAGAGGCGGAGGGTTCGGTTCTGCTTCTCTGTTTGTCACCTGTGGACTCCGCCAGATGTTTGATGCTGAACACGAAGGGCCCATTAAGGTGCTGGATGCCAGCAGCGCGCCCGGTCCCCTCCATAGCTGACCTCTGTCGGAGACCCGGAGCCTCCTCTGAAAATGCGTAGCTGCTCACCTGACTGCATATTTTCACTCTAAACGGGGCGTTCGGGTGGGAAGCGAAGCAGCGGATCCGCGCGTTCGTGCTCCGGGTTTGTCAGCCTGCCGAGCGGGGAAAGCGCTCATTTTGGCTGTCAGGAGCGATCAGCCCACCACTGGCGGAGGGGGATGGGGCGGCTAGCTCCGCAGAGGGCGGGAAGCAAATGGTGGTCCCATTGTTCTGTTAGCGCGGCTAAGCTAACGGGCTAACCGCGGCGCGTCCGGACGACGGGCGCGCAGCGGCGGGTTCCTTCATGTGTGCCGCTCGGAGGCGCCTTCGCCGGCCGAGCGGAGCCCGTCTCCATCGGCGTGTCCCGGCTCCGGAAGACAACACGGCCGGGTCGTGTGTGGGTCGGTGGGCCTCCAACCCGCAGGCTTAGAAGATGGATCCCCACTTTGTTCTCTTTGTTATTCACAGCCAGCCGCGGTCCTGCCGACGGTCCGTTATCTAAGCCTGCCTGGTTCCGATCAAACAGCCCCGCAACATTAAACACCATCCATCAGCATTTGTCCAGGAAATAAAAGACAAATATTGATTTTATCAGTAATATTCGATACACAGGTTAAAGTGCAATTCCACTCAAATATGTGTAAAATGCTCCTTAAATGATTGTTTACATGCACATAATGACTTAAATGTGTTTTAAAGCTTTTTCCTTACATTGTGATGGAAGTTTAAGATTATTGGTGCCATTCTTCAAAAGTACATATGATCATTATTCCTGTCGTTTTATTATAAATTGGACGTTTTGGGCCGTTATTCCCATTAAAGACAAATAAAACAGTTTGCTGCCATGGAGGCATTAAAGTTGGCATTTCAAAAGTTCCACGTCAATTTAGGGGTCCTGGCGACCTGTGGGTGAATTTCTGCTGGTGTTGTCTTCATTCTCTAATCTCTGTTTTTAGGCCGCCACTATGATGCGTAAAGACGTCAATAAACCCAAGGGGAAGACGTCAGCATACGCCTTCTTCGTGCAGACGTGCAGAGAGGAGCACCGGAAGAAAAACCCAGAGCAGTCGGTCAACTTTGCCGAGTTCTCCAAGAAATGTTCCGAGAGATGGAAGGTGAGAGCCGTGTTGGTCGATGGCCGAGTGTTTGGTGCAGTCGGGGGGTGTTTGCTGGGTGTTGGACAGATTGGTACCAAACGCAACAGGAAATGACACATGCCAAGAATGTTGACATTCATTAAATATTGGAAATGGTTTGATCATTAATTATGTTTCTCCTTTGCTTTTGTTGGTTTTCAGAACAGAATAATTAAAAACAAAGTTTGTACCTTTACAAATGTAATGTTGTTGATGAATAAAAATGTAGAATCTTTGCTCTCCACACCACCGAGCCGGAGTCATCGGCTTGTTGATATGAGGAGTCCGCAGCCCGCCTCGTCGCCATGGCGATAGCATCAGGCCAAGCCTTGCGTTGCAGGAGCGCTGCAGCTCTCCAAACTCTCCCAAAGTCCAGGTGGAATCAGCGTGAGGTGGTTGCACAGCATGCGTAACGGTGCCGTGTGCTGTGGTTTCAGGGTCTGTCTGCCAGCGATAAGAAGTGTTTCGAAGACATGGCCAAGGCCGACAAGGTCCGCTACAACAGGGAGATGAGGGATTATGTTCCCCCAAAGGGCTTCGGAAAGAGGGGGCGCAAGAGGAAAGACCCCAACGCACCCAAGAGACCACCGTAAGTCCATGACAAGAAAAGGCCCCGAGACTGGTGCAGAACCGGAGCAGAACCACACCTGTGGACTGTACCTGTTCAGAAACAGTCAGATAGAATGTTGGATCCGACTGGACCCGTAGTTTGGGTTTTGTGTGTTTGTGTTTGGAGCTGATCCATTTTTAAATCACAGATGATCTTTCGTGGAGTCATCCTGTCTGGACCCGTCAGGTTCAGGCCTTCAGTTAGTCAGCACAGCACAGTGAAGGTTCACAACTCAAACGGACCTCTGACCCGTGTGTCTGGTGACCAGGACGGAGACGACAGTCCCAGCGGGCCTCGCGACCTCCTGACCTCTTGTCCTGTTAATGTAGGATATCAGTGCTTCCTAGTAAGCGCCAGTGAGGTGCAGCTAGGGACTGTTAGCACAGCCGGGTCTCGGCTGACGCGTCGCTCTTGTGTTGCAGGTCCGCGTTCTTCGTGTTCTGCAGTGAGTACCGTCCCAGCGTGAAGCAACAGTATCCGGGTTTGTCCATCGGCGACTGCGCAAAGAAACTCGGCGAAATGTGGAGCAAACTGACTCAGTCTGAGAAGCAGCCGTACGAGGAGAAGGCACAAAAACTGAGGGAGAAATATGACCGGGTGAGAGGCTGTTGCCATGGAGATGCCGACGACACAAGGCTCCTGGTAAACCCTGATCCTGATTGTGTTTCCTGTGTGTGACAGGACATGGTGGCGTACCGCGGCGGTGGGTCATATGCAGCCAGGAACCCCGATTCTTCAGCTCAGGGAGGGGAAGAAGAGGAGGAGGACGAAGGAGAAGAGGAGGAGGAGGAGGAGGAAGATGATGAGTAGAGAGGAAGAGCTGCAACTGAGTGTGAGCGTGCATGTGTGTGTTTCAGTGCTCGGTTCGAGACAGGTGACTTGGCCAAATAAGGTGCAGCAAATGACAAAACAGGAAACTGAGTGGGCTGTGGAGTACAGGAAGTAAACCTTTCAAAGTAAAATGCATTTAGGTTTATCAGCTCATCCAGTCATTTACATCTGTTGGGTCATGTGATCACCTGAGTTTGGAACCTGGCCACAGTGAAACACACACGGTGTGAGAGTGTGTGTGTGTATGTATGTGTGCGCGCGTGCATATGATGAGGTCATCCGATGTTGACACCAGAGGATAGTAATGTAACCCCCACCCCTCACTTTTACCCCTCCATCAGCCCTGTGTGTTACCATGGAAACCAGTGCTCCCACTCATCATCATGTTTTTTATTTTCGTACTGAAGTTTATTGCCGTTTGTTTTGTTGTTCACTGTCAAAGTAGAAACGTCAACTTTTATAATAAAACATGAAAACAGCCGTTTTGTTCTTCACGTTACCCAGAATCCCCTCTGCTCGGCGATAAACGCACACTTGCTCCGCCCGGCTGCTAACACATTTGGATGATCTGAAGGGGCCAAAAGATTTCTAGTTTTGGTCGAGTGTAATGTAAGGACACATTTGCATTGGTCGGTGATATTTTATTTCATGTCAGTTTAACTGAACCACGTTTCTACAGTAAAACTGCTCTTGAATTTTGATTTGGAGACCAAAGGTGAGAGATTTTGGCATCAGCTGAAGTTTGCAGCGGTGATATGTGTCCTGTTGGCTTTAAACGTCGCAGTAAAAGTTGCCAGATTTTAAATCCGATTTTGTCCGGGGGGTTGCGGTAGTGTCGTACAGCGCCGCGGCCGCCAGGGGGCGCCACCGCGATGCATTATTCATCTGGTTATATAAGAATTACGTAACAAGTTAAAACCAGAACAGTTTCTTCTCTTTACATCTACAACAAAGCGACAGTTCAGGTTTTCTGTTCTACAAAACCACAACACATCTGTTAGAATAAAAGTGAGGATGGTGCTTTTTGTAACGCACCTAGTAACAATTTTGATTGTAAAAGACGCTATAAATAAAGATGAATCCAACAGTTAGATTCAAATTAGCCCCATTATGTCTCTGATTCTGAAAGTATTGCTGCTTTTAATATGTACAGCTAAAAATACTATTTATACCAGCATTCCTATGCAACTGCTGTAGTCTCAGTGGGTTTTAGATCAATTATCTCCTCCGTTACAGTGATGAGAGGTGACGGAACCTTCTGGGGAGCAAATGTGGACGTGAAGGTGGGCAGAAGAGACCCTCTTACCACAGATAAAACTCAGTTGATACAACACAGATCTCACAATGACACAACTTCTATTTTATTTGTAATTTTGATAACTTCATCTTTTGTTTTTTTATTCATCTTTTAAACATTTCATTGGATTCAGGCAGGAGAAATCAACCGATCACAAACAAGTTTCATATGACAAAACACAGCAGGTGCGGCTGTTTGGCTGGTCACTCTTTAAAGGAAGACTATTGGAGAGGCGCACAGGTGAGGACAGGTGTGTTCCAAGATGGGCGTGGCAAGAATGGCAGTGGCAGATGAGAGCCTGTGTGTGTGTGTGTGTGTGTGTGTGCGTGTGTGTGTGTGTGTGCTGTCATTATAGCTCCATGATTCCAGCAATAAAGAAAACAAAGCCATTAAAATATCAGGATAGACTTGTGAAGATAAGACGTCACCAATACTGTTGCTATGGTGACGAGCGTGTGTGATTGGCTGTAGATTCAGTAACAAATGAGGACACAATCAGGTTCTGTGCAGTTCCTGAACTGATCTGAAGCCAGTTTGTTACTGAGGTTTATGACCTTTGACACAGTTTGAAACTGATTCTGTTCTGGTTTCATTTAAAATCTGAAATGATAAATTAAATGAACCTTGTGGTTGTAGTTTGTTCAGGAATCCTGGAAATCCTTCGCAAAAGTAATCTGTCACAGAAATAAATAAATAAATATAAATAAATAAATAAATGTGGTGATGATGGCGATGATGATGGCGATGGCTATGAAGGTGATGATGATGGCGATGAAGGTGATGATGGCGATGATCTTCAGTTCTTGGTCACAGGGTCAGCAATGAGGATCACATCTGTTTCCATGACTACTGTAACTAATAACAAAAAACATGGTCAGTGAATGCATCGTGAAGCTACACATGAGGGAAATGAGTGTGTGAGGAGTCATTACAACATCAGGATTAGTGCATCTTAAGTGTGTGTGTGTGTGTGTGTCATCTATTTGTCGTTGATCCGTAGTTTAAAGGAAACCCGTCCAGCAAACTTGTCTCGTTCGCTGCCCTCGGCGAGCGTGTTGGAGTTTATGTTACACTCCACACTGATGTCTGAGTTCAACGAGGCGTTCATGAACTTCACGGCCACCAGAGGCTGAGTGTAGTTCACCTGAAACATATTACACACTGTATCACATCAAGAGCAACGCTCAGGTGTGTGTGTGTGTGTGTGTGTGTGTGTCTGTTACCTGAGCCTTCTTGCCATAGTATGGGTAGTACATGAGGTTAAAGGTTCCATTAGGTGGAAAATACTTCACAGGTCCCATCTTTGCACTGTCCTCCTTCTACACACACACACACACACACACACACACACACACACACACACACACACAGTTAAACTTAAGGGTCCCACCCCATTTTGCAGCAATAAGCTTAGATGTTTGTTTGGCCCCGCCCCTTCCCATCCCATAAATTAATGACACACACACTTGAAAGAGGAAGGGGAGGAGCCGAGAAGATCTGTCCCTTGGTGTCACCTAATCAATACTGCTGACTGGGATGTGTTTTCTGCTGTTCTTACCAATAAAATCTTTATCCAATCTGTATCTGAGGGGCAGGTGATGCGTGACAGACAGACGAGAGGGCAGGCAGACAGGTGAGCAGTGCCGTGCCAATGGAGAAACAGGTGAGTGGAGGGGCAGACAAATGGAAAGACACGCAGGTGAACAGTGAGCAGATGAGACAGCTTCAGACCTTAGCTCCACAGGTGACGTAAGGAGACTGACCATCCTTCCCTGGCAGCATTCCGATCACCTGCACAGGTGAATAATCAGAGGGACAGACAGTCAGACAGTTAACTTCCTGTTTGTGATTTGACTCTGCTGAGTAAAGCCCAACTAACTTGCTATGCTAACATGCTAACTGTACCCGGTTCAGTTTTATGAGGATGCAGGGCTGACCGCTGCTGTAACCATAGGAAGGATCTGAAATCCCAGAACATTCCTGCAACACGGTCCGATTAAACTGACACGAACGCTTCGGAATGTTCCTGACCTGCAGAGAGACGGGCAGTGAGAGTGAGACCAGCATGCAGAGACAAGTGGAGACTGAAAGGAACATTTACCGTTCCACTGTCCTCTTGAATGAAGTATTGATCAGGTGGACAGTCATCGTTGGTCTGGACCTGATAGCTGTCATTGTAGGCTACAGACAGACAGGAAGAGAGACAGACAGGAGGAGAGAAGACAGGAGGAGAGAAGACAGGAGGAGAGAAGACAGGAAGAGAAAAGACAGGAGGAGAGAAGACAGGAGGAGAGAAGACGGGAAGAGAGACAGACGGGAAGAGAGACAGATGGGAAGAGAGAAGACAGGAGGAGAGAAGACAGGAAGAGAGACAGACAGGAGGGGAGAAGACAGAAAGAGAGACAGGCAGGAAGAGAGACAGACGGGAAGAGAGAAGACAGAAGGAGAGAAGACAGGAAGAGAGACAGATGGGAAGAGAGAAGACAGGAGGAGAGACAGGCGGGAAGAGAGACAGACAGGAGGAGAGAAGACAGGAGGAGAGAAGACGGGAAGAGAGAAGACAGGAGGAGAGAAGACGGGAAGAGAGACAGACAGGAGAGAAGACAGGAGGAGAGAAGACAGGAAGAGAGACAGACGGGAAGAGAAAAGACAGGAGGAGAGAAGACAGGAAGAGAGACAGACAGGAGGAGAGAAGACAGGAGGAGAGACAGACGGGAAGAGAGACAGACAGGAGGAGAGAAGACAGGAAGAGAGACAGACGGGAGGAGAGAAGACAGGAGGAGAGACAGACAGGAGGAGAGAAGACAGGAAGAGAGACAGACAGGAAGAGAGACAGACGGGAAGAGAGACAGACGGGAAGAGAGACAGACAGGAGGAGACAAGACGGGAAGAGAGACAGACGGGAAGAGAGACAGACAGGAAGAGAGACAGACGGGAAGAGAGACAGACAGGAGGAGAGACAGACAGGAAGAGAGACAGATGGGAAGAGAGACAGACGGGAGGAGAGACAGACGGGAAGAGAGACAGACGGGAGGAGAGACAGACAGGAGGAGAGACAGATTAGGTCACCAACAACAGGCATCAGACAGATTTTGTTCTGAATAATTAACAGTCCTCACGGGACAGGAAGTTATTGAGGTTCTGGACAAACCCGTCCCAGCTCTCGGTGTCTGAGACAGAGAAGGTGATCTCCAGCTGATCCCCCTTGGGCCGGATCATCATCCCTGGAATATACAGAGAGCTGGTTAACCAATCACAGCCCGGCCTCATGACGCCCGCTGGCTCATGCCTAACCCTGACCCTGACCCTGACCCCGACCCTAACCCCAACCCTGACCCCGACCCTAACCCTGACCCCAACCCTAACCCTGACCCTAACCCCAACCCTGACCCCAACCCTAACCCTGACCCTGACCCTAACCCCGACCCTAACCCTGACCCCAACCCTAACCCTGACCCTAACCCTGACCCCAACCCTAACCCTGACCCTAACCCCAACCCTGACCCCAACCCTAACCCTGACCCTGACCCTAACCCCGACCCTGACCCTAACCCCGACCCTGACCCTAACCCTGATCCTGATCCTGACCCTGACCCCGACCCTGACCCTAACCCCAACCCTAACCCTAACCCTAACCCTGACCCTAACCCCAACCCTAACCCTAACCCTGACCCTAACCCTGACCCTAACCCTAACCCTGATCCTGACCCTGACCCTAACCCTGACCCTGACCCTGACCCTGACCCTGTACCTGGAGTGGTCAGGCGGTCCTGCCAGGTGGGGTTGTAGTCGTCCAAGGTGAGCAGCATGACGTACATGGTGAGAGCGAACATCCCAGCCAGAAACAGGTAGAAGACCAGGTAGAAGAGTAGAATCAGACCTGAGGACACACACACACCCACACACACACACACACACACACACGCGCACACACACACACACACACACACACACACACACACACACGCGCGCACACACACACACACACACAGATCACCATCATACACTCTACTTCTGCCTCCTCCCCCACTCCCTCCTCTGAACTTCATCTATATAATCCTCTTGTTTTTAGCTCCACCCCTTAGTGATGACCTACATTCACTCTGAATGAAGCAGAGGGTGCGTGTGTGTGTGTGTGCGTGCGTGTGTGTGTGTGCGTGCGTGTGCGTGTGTGTACGCGCTCTATCTCTGTTTGCTGGTGTGTCAGGTGTGTTGCGACGTCAGGTGTTCGTGTCATGATGCATCGGTGGATCCTCACATCGAAAGCGTGTGTGTATCTGATTTCAGACGTGGTCCAATCAGCACCGTCTATCTACATAATCCAGATTAACACACACACACACACACACTGCATTGTTTCAACATCATTGTAGAGAAATTACGGTTGTTTTTTTAAAATGATTGACAGTCTTATTATTTGTATTGTGTTAATTTGTGATGTGTGTTGCTGCTGCTCATCACGGATGGTATGGGAATGGTCATCAGGTGGCTGGTGCAGGTGTTGACCACCCAGGAAGAGTCAATATTACTCTTTCAGTGGTTTATATCAACACTGTTTTACTGAACAATCAGAAAACCCTGTTGGTGGTGCAGTTCTCTCTCTCTCTCAGCCAGTGTGACTGATGCTCACTCGTCCTCCGTCAGCCATGTGCTGTGTGAAGGTCACTCTCTCTCTATTTATAATCTCTCTCAGTCTCTCTTAAAGGAGACACAAAAACTGTGTGTACGTGCATGTGTGTGTGTGCGTGCATGCATGCGTGTGCATGTGTGTGTGTGTGTGTGTGTGTGTGAGACAGATTGTGCCACCGGCCACACTGGTGTCCTAACTGCCATTGTTAGCACTGATGCTAACACAGGAACAGCCTAAAACATCAGTAATAATTCACAAAGGTTTTTTCATCATAGCTTCAACGTGTTTACATTCAGTCACTGATTGATGATAATTTCTTATGAAAAAATGTCGTTTTTTCCAGGTGTACAGCTACCTGTCCCCTAGCAACAGCACAATGGTCGCGGGCAGCCATGTTGGAGGAAACGGAAAACTAACTTTTTATGCAAATCATTAATTAATATGATGTGAATCCCAGTTAAACCAGTGAGCTTTGGGATTCACAGGAGTCCTGCAGTAACCGTGACAACAGCTGCTATGTGAAAAATGTTAAACCTTTAGTTGCTTCATGTCAGGCAGGAAACACTTTCAGGATGGATCCTATATTGATCTTTAATCAATCAATCAATCAATATTACGGCAATTTGATGATGTCATTTTTGTAGGACATGAATAAAAATGATCTCAAAAGACTAAAAATTAACGAGTGGAAGACAGGCATTAACAAAGGGGGGAAGGGGGGGGGGGACCAACTGACCCCAGCTCGTGGCGGTTCGGCCCATCAGCTCGTGAGTTCGTGGGTTCCAAAAGAAATCCCGCCACTGGCTCGAGCCTTTGCGCTCTTCCTCCTTGGTTCCGGACATGATTGTGATGAGGAGGAGGATGAAGATGGAGCTATCTGCGGGCTCGCGAGGCGCGGGACGTCTGCTTTAGTGATCCGCTGAAAAACGATTAATGTCGCTGGATCGATCCGATGGATCGATGATGATCGGTAAGATAAGACAGAGAAAGAGAGAGAGACATGCAGAGAGAGAGACAGGGAAAGAGAGAGAGACAGGACGCTGTCACTGCGGTCTTCCACCTTCTCCAAAACCGTCTGACGTCACGTCGCCAATCACCGCGCGGCCTCATCCGGACAGACTCCGCCCACCGCGCCGCTGATAAGAGATCTTACAGATCGGGCGCGGTGACGTCACGCACGTGTTTGTCACGCTAGCTTCATCGTCGTCGTCAGCCTCGCGTTTGATTGACATTAAAGAGCTCAGAGTCGGTACACGACACATCTGGGGCGGAACCGGGTCAGGAACACCTGGTCTGGGTCAGCCTCCAGGGTTCTGCGGGTGCCCAGATGCTGCTGCGTCATCCAGCGTTCCCAGGACTTCTCTTCCCACAATGCCCCGGTGCAGCCGCCGATGTGACGTCACCGACGTGGACGCCCAGAACGGCCAATTCTTCCCTCCCGGTCCGGTCGGCCCTCGGCCACATGCCGACAGTCTGGACCGTGGTTGGTCCCACCAGACCAGTATGAACTGGGCCACGTTTAAGCTGTGGAACTGGGCGATGCGTCCGTTCTCTGACGTTGTTAAAGGGCGCCACCTGGTGGCCGAAAGCATCACCGTGCTCAGCATCACTGGATCGATACTGATCACTGATCAACTGTGACCAGACTACAGCCACAGCACACTTGGAATCCACTGACTAGTTAACTAGTTAACTGATGTTAACTAGTCTTCTTGCTTTAAAATCACCAAAGATAAACAGGAACAATTATTAAAAGCTGGGAATTTTCACATGGTAGAAAAAGTTCAGATTTATTTATTGGTCACAGCGAGTTCAGAGTTTGTGTGGTTCAAAACAGGTGACACGTCGGCGTGTCCAGAACACTCGGACCCATCACCGTGGCAACATACACAAGAACTGCTGCGGGATCCATAAACACCAGCATGCATGTCGTCTTCACAACCAGCTCAGAGTCCGAAACCAGCAGAGGAACTGGTCTCTGACTGGGTGTGTCGCTGGTCCTGCGGCTCAGACACGTCCCTCAGAAGTGAACGTGTCCAGAATGAGGATTTGCTGGAGGTCCTATAGGGGACCCGTCCTGGAGCAGGGTCCTGCTGACCGAGTAGTGCTGGGACAAGGACTCATCTGTCCATTCTGGTCTGGACAGCAGCTGGTCTATGTGAGGACCCATGGTCCGGTGGGAAATTGGATACTGATCGATGGTTGGGTCCCGCTCCAGGAGCGACTGACTGTGGACGCCGTGCGGATTGTCTGGTCCATAAAGTGCCCCGGTCAGTAAAGAGGACTCTCTGTCCAGAGTGGGCTGCTGCTCCATTTGGTACAGCTGCTTTTTGTGGATCTGAACATGGTCCTGTTGATCTAGTCTGGGAAGACACAGCTGCTTCTTGTGGAGCTCCAGGTGGTCCAGTTGGTCCATCTGGGTGTGGTACTGCTGTTTCTCATGATCCCGAACGCTCCCCTGCTCCTGCGGCTCCATCTGGAACTGGAACTGCTGCTTCTTCTTCTGGTGGGTCTCAGGAGCGTGGTGCTGCAGTTTCGCCTGGTCGGGGTCCTTTTCTCGGTTCATCTGGACCAAACACTGCTGCTGCTGCTTCGCCTGGATCGGAGGAACCTCTTGTCTTTGGTTCTCCTCAAGATCCACCTGGGCGTGAAACTGCTGCTTCTTCTGGCTCTGGATCTGGTTGTGGATCTGGTTTTTGATGTCTTTCCAATGTCGGCCTTTGAGGTCAGGCTCCAGGTCCAGACAGCGCTGACAGGCCTCCTTTCCTGGGACCGACTGCTTCAGAACATGGACTCCCAGTTGTCTCCAGACCGCTTCCTTCTCTGCAAACGTCCAGGGGCGCCGGCGGACTTTCCTGGGCACCATTGGGCCTGAAATAAAGGTCGTGTACATGAGACGATGTGATACTACCCAGAAGTGGGAAACAGTTTTAGGCTCCAGACCCACCAACAGGCTGTTTGGACTCTGGAGGAACCGTGGGGATCCGTCCTTCATCCCTGCTCTGAGGCAAAACCTCTGAAAGACAGTGAAAGGGTTTCAGTCAGGGCCAGTGTTCAGGTCTGGGATCCTCGGGATCAGGACCCACCCTGCGGTTTTGGATGGGAGTGCTCTTCACCTGGTTCTTCACGCTCCATCTCACTTCCTGGTTGGACCAACGGTTTCTTTAGCTTCACTCCTTTGACTGGTGAGAAAAAACGCTTTTCATTTGCATCAAAGCTTCACAGAACTTGAGTGTGTGGAGGTGCACAAAGTCCAGGGGGGGGGGGGGGGGGTTACCTGCTGGGGGCTCAGGGTTTGAAAGGCCCAGGTTGTCCCAGTCCTTCACCAGCTGGTGGACGAAATCAGTGGCCTTGGCTGCTGCCTCCCAGTCTCCGTCCTGCACACTCTCGTCAATGGCGATCTCACAGACCGTCTTCAGGGTCGACTTCATGGCCAGCGGGGGGCAGGTCCACCGGTACCCAGACGCTTTCCTGGCCGCAGCGACAGTCAGACCCAGTCTGTCTGGAGCCAACAGGTCCTGCAGAGTCTGAACACTCGAGTTCAGAGTCTTCGCTGCCAGGAGGAGTCTGCCGAGCTCCCTCAGCTTCTGGCTGACGTAGTCGTACCTCCTCTGGTTGCCATCCTGAGTGTCCATCAGCTTGTTTCCATATTTACAAATTAACCAATCCGATTTGACCTGTAGAACAGAAGAAAAGTCAGTTCTTTTTATCATTTCGGGGCATCTTCATATAAAATCCTTCAGACGGACCTGATGTGAGACGTCGTCCACGTTCATGCGGTGTAGGACTTCGCTGCAGCTCTCAGACGCTCCGCTGGAGATCGGCAGGAAACGTGACGCTTCCGCCTGCACCCTGAACCTCTTTCTGGGCCGGTCTCCCATACCGGACTCCAGCATGGCGTCAGGCGCCGTGTCTACTGAGGGGACATTCTCTGTGGAGCTGGACGTCCCATCGTCTGCTGAATCTTCAGACTTGACGGTGGAGTCCAAGGCGGCGTCCTTGAGGGGGTCTGAGATCTTTAATAGTTTGGACGTCTTCTTTCGACAGGACACCTGATGTTTCCACAGATCAGCGCGGAGGAAGAAACCGAGGCACAACGGACAGGGGAGATAGTTCCTTGCATCGACGTCCTCCGAGGGCAGTCGCCATGGGATGATCTCACCAGTCCCCTGGCGGATCACCTGATGGACAGAAAACACGTCTGTATTTTCAAACATCAGTGCAACTTTTTACCGGACTAAACGGACCTCGATGTTGTGCAGGTAGTTTCCTTTGCAGCGCAGGTGATCTAACAGCAGGTGGCGCTGCTTGGAGCCTGCCGGCAGCTCGCTTGCGGCGGCTACGTCCTCCTCGTCCGCGTGCTTCCTCAGAAGGTGGCGAGCAATCTTCACCTGTGGCCGCCGACAGAAAACGCAGTAATGCTTCTTGTTCCACCTCCGCTTTCCGTCACTCTTCAGCCTCTTTACTGTCACACCTTCCACCTCCGCTTCCTGCCACCTCCTCTTCTCCCTTTGGCCCCGCCTCCTCTCTGCATTGCCACGCCTTTTGCCCACCTGAGCCCGTCTACCTGGAGCGGCAGCTCGGTGGCGAGGAGGGCAAGGAGCAGGCTTCCTGGGGGCCTCCTCAGAAGGGCAGGGCTTGTCTATTGTCTTGGTTGTGGCAAATTCAGCATGATCTTCTGTGGTGACGGCAGTTTCTATAGCAACGAGAGCAGGTGAAGGCCATCACAGGTGAGATTTCTTCTGTCTATATAATAAAGTCACTATAACCTGATGACTGAACACATCAGGGACACAAGCTACACAAAATAAGAGAAATAAATCTAATTTTCAAGGCGATCATATCTGTGTGATGGTGACCATTTAAGTGTTTAAAGCATGTTCTTCCTGGATGTCACTGCTATTGTGTTTTCATCTTTAAACAATATCTGCAGTTAATAATGGAGTATAAAATAAAATAATGGAGTATAATTTCATTGCTTTGCCAAATACATCATTATTTTATTTCGTGTCAGTAGTTTTGAAGCGTGTGTTGCTCAGGACTTCATGAAATTCCCCTGATTTCTCAGACATTTAGTCAGGATAAAAACGCCCGAACGTCTCAGAATCATCACGGATTGACTTTAACAGATTCTCTCCTAATAGTTTTTAAAACGGATTTCAAAGTCTTGTCAAGAATCGCGTCCTCGAGTCCTCGCCAAGGTTCCAGTATAAACGGGACATAAGGTTGAGCTCATGCTCTGACCCCGATGACCTGTTAGAACGGATTCATTTCTGGTCACTAGACTAATAATAATAATAGATCAGAGGGATCCGTCCGATGATGGAAGCTGGCTAAGTGCTACACTAAATATGAGGATGCTAATTGCGGTATCATAGGTGTTGGTAGCATTGGAGGAGCTAACTTGTAGCTAACTCATATTGTGCTACTAAACGGAACATCACCGATCGGAACAGACGCAGGAAAAGGGAGCAACAAAACATGTAAAAGCTGACGGCTCATCACCTGCTAACAGCGCTAAACTCATCTTCCTCTTTTCGCATTAATCACAGCAGAAACGTCACCGCCTTCTTCTTTTCGCTTCTTTTTTGCGTCTTCTTTTTCTTCTTCGTCTGTTCCCTTCTGCGCCACCGGCCATCCCTGGTCCCAACACCGCCCCCATGAGGATAAATCTTGAAAGACCATTTCGTTCGTCATTCATAATTAATAGGTTAATTTTCACATTTTTCTTTGTTCTCGTGCCCGCCCCCCGTTATTTTAGAACTATTACAGAAGTAGTCATAGTTTAAACTATGGACTTCAACTTTCACTGTGTTTCTCTGGGTTTTTAAATACACATTTTCCAAAGTGTCCATTTTATCAAAAGTACCATTATGGCTGATGCATTAGTGATAGTTCATGTATAAAAACGTGACTCTTGCCACCTTGTTTGAATAATCATTCACGTCATTTTCAAGGTTGCTGATTGATCAGTCGGCTTCCTGTGTAACTGATAACCAAGGAAACATCAAAGCAACAAAACGTGCAGATGATTTCAATCCCCGTGTCTTCGGGGGCAGTACTGCACCAAGATTGTCCCTCGCATATAAAAAGCTCCCGCACCTTCTGCCGGATGAGTTTGGGTCGACATGATGGACACAGTCCAGGCGAATGCTGACAGGTGACTGAAACGCTGTTTTTTGGTTTGTTTTTCACAGCTCATCTGGTTCCTGGACTTTTTATTCATTTTTCAATCAATACAAACTTGCCAAATCTGGATTTCTCTGTACCCGCTTTGGCTCTGCTGGTTCTGAGCCTCTGCGGTCCTCCTGCAGAGCTGTCTCTCACCTGTCTGTCCACCTGCAGCAGAGCTGTCTCTCACCTGTCTGTCCACCTGCAGCAGAGCTGTCTCTCACCTGTCTGTCCACCTGCAGCAGAGCTGTCTCTCACCTGTCTGTCCACCTGCAGCAGAGCTGTCTCTCACCTGTCTGTCCACCTGCAGCAGAGCTGTCACTCACCTGTCTCTCCTCTGGGTTTATTTTACATTTATGTTTATACTCCGAGCGGCCTTCCCGTAGGTTCAGAGAGGTTCTTGTTTTCCTTGTTTACTTGTTTATTAGTCAAATATTGGGTGTAAAATGGTGCCAGAACTGTGTAAATGCCTCATTTACACCTCGTAGTCTTTTCTTTGGTATTTTTTCCTGATTAAATAAAGATTAAGATGAGAGATAAGAACATTATCTCGGAAAAAAAGAGTTACTTTGAGAAAATTATTTTACATGGTTGTGTGCATGAACGCGCCTCCCCGCAAGCGCGCTCCCGACATGTCCCTCGTCCACTGTGATTGGCCAAGAGGAGGGACGGGCCGCCGCACATGCGCAGACCTGGGGGGAGGGGCGCGTGTTTGTGAAGTTTGTGCAGTCAGAGAAATGTTTGGAGAAGTTGATATTTAGATAAAAATCTTCTCCAGTCACCAGCGCGCCGACAGACAGGCAAGGAAAAGACCACCGACCCGGCCCAGTTACCGACAGAACCCAACGCTGCGGGCCGCGCCGAGGAGCCCGAACGCCCCAATGAAGATCGAGTTCGCCCCGCTGAACATCCCGCTGCGGAGGAGACTCCAGACCGCTGCCGTGCTGCAGTGGGTCTTCTCCTTCCTGGCTTTAGGTGACACACACACACACACACACACACACACACACACACACACACATATTGACAGTCTGTGAACCTGTCTGTCTCCTCACACATTTGTCTGTATCCAGCAGTCTGCCTTCTAACCAGTTTACTCATCTGTCCACGTGTTGTCTATCTGTGTGTCTGTCTGTCTGTCTGTGTGTGTCTCACTGTTTTTCTGTCTGTGTGTCTGCCTGTCTGTCTGTGTGTCTGTCTGTCTGTGTGTCTGTCTGTCTGTGTGTCTGTGTGTCTGTCTGTGTGTCTGTGTGTCTGCCTGTCTGTCTTTCTGTCTGTGTGTCTGACTGTCTGTGCGTCTGTGTGTCTGACTGTCTGTCTGTGTGTCTGCCTGTCTGTCTTTCTGTCTGTGTGTCTGACTGTCTGTCTTTCTGTCTGTGTGTCTGCCTGTCTGTCTTTCTGTCTGTGTGTCTGACTGTCTGTGCGTCTGTGTGTCTGACTGTCTGTCTTTCTGTCTGTGTGTCTGCCTGTCTGTCTTTCTGTCTGTGTGTCTGACTGTCTGTGCGTCTGTGTGTCTGACTGTCTGTCTTTCTGTCTGTGTGTCTGACTGTCTGTGCGTCTGTGTGTCTGACTGTCTGTGCGTCTGTGTGTCTGACTGTCTGTGCGTCTGTCTGTCTGTGCGTCTGACTGTCTGTGTGTCTTTCTGTCTGACTGTCTGTGTGTCTGACTGTCTTTCTGTCTGTGTGTCTGACTGTCTGTGTGTCTGACTGTCTTTCTGTCTGTGTGTCTGACTGTCTTTCTGTCTGTGTGTCTGACTGTCTGACTGTCTGTGTGTCTGACTGTCTTTCTGTCTGTGTGTCTGACTGTCTTTCTGTCTGTGTGTCTGACTGTCTGACTGTCTGTGTGTCTTTCTGTCTGACTGTGTGTCTGACTGTCTGTGTGTCTGACTGTCTTTCTGTCTGTGTGTCTGACTGTCTTTCTGTCTGTGTGTCTGACTGTCTGTGTGTCTGACTGTCTTTCTGTCTGTGTGTCTGACTGTCTGTGCGTCTGACTGTCTTTCTGTCTGTGTGTCTGACTGTCTTTCTGTCTGTGTGTCTGACTGTCTGACTGTCTTTCTGTCTGTGTGTCTGACTGTCTTTCTGTCTGTGTGTCTGACTGTCTGACTGTCTGTCTGTCTGTGCGTCTGTCTGTCTGTGTGTCTGACTGTCTGTGTGTCTGACTGTCTGTCTGTGTGTCTGACTGTCTTTCTGTCTGTGTGTCTGACTGTCTGTGCGTCTGACTGTCTAGGTGAACCTGTCTCTCTGTCTCAGCTCAGTGCTGTCTGGCTGCCTTCGTCCTGCTGGCCCTCTCTGATTGGTGGACGCTGGCCCTTCTGTATGCTGGTTGGCTCTGGTTGGACTGGGACACGCCCATTAATGGAGGTCGCAGGTGTCAGTGGATCAGAACCTGGAGGATCTGGGACTGGTTTCGGGACTACTTCCCCCTGACGGTGAGCTCCTCTCTGTTTTCCTTCTCATCTGTTTATTTGTCATTATTGATTATTGATTTGTGCCTCCAGCTGGTTAAAACTGTTGACCTGGATCCCAAGAAAAACTACATCTTTGGTTTTCATCCACATGGTGAGACACACACCTGTCTGTCTGTACCTGTCTGCCTCTACCCGTCTGTCTCTACCCGTCTCATTACCCGTCTGTCTCTGTCTGTCTCTACCCGTCTGGCTCTACCCGTCTCATTACCCGTCTCATTACCCGTCTCATTACCCGTCTGTCTCTACCCGTCTCATTACCCGTCTGGCTCTACCCGTCTCATTACCCGTCTGTCTCTACCCGTCTCATTACCCGTCTGTCTCTACCCGTCTGTCTCTACCCGTCTCATTACCCATCTGTCTCTACCCGTCTGTCTCTACCCGTCTCATTACCCGTCTGTCTCTACCCGTCTGTCTCTACCCGTCTCATTACCCGTCTGTCTCTCCCCGTCTGTCTCTACCCGTCTGTCTCTGTCTGTCTCTACCCGTCTCATTACCCGTCTCATTACCCGTCTGTCTCTACCCGTCTCATTACCCGTCTGGCTCTACCCGTCTCATTACCCGTCTGTCTCTACCCGTCTCATTACCCGTCTGTCTCTACCCGTCTGTCTCTACCCGTCTGTCTCTACCCGTCTCATTACCTGTCTGTCTCTACCCGTCTGTCTCTGTCTATCTCTACCCGTCTCATTACCCGTCTCATTACCCGTCTGTCTCTACCCGTCTCATTACCCGTCTGGCTCTACCCGTCTCATTACCCGTCTGTCTCTACCCGTCTCATTACCCGTCTGTCTCTACCCGTCTGTCTCTACCCGTCTGTCTCTACCCGTCTCATTACCCGTCTGTCTCTACCCGTCTGTCTCTACCCGTCTCATTACCCGTCTGTCTCTACCCGTCTGTCTCTACCCGTCTCATTACCCGTCTGTCTCTCCCCGTCTGTCTCTACCCGTCTCATTACCTGTCTGTCTCTACCCGTCTCATTACCTGTCTGTCTCTACCCGTCTCATTACCTGTCTGTCTCTACCCGTCTCATTACCCGTCTGTCTCTGTCTGTCTCTACCCGTCTGTCTCTACTAGTCTGTCTCTACCCGTCTCATTACCCGTCTGTCTCTCCCCGTCTGTCTCTACCCGTCTGTCTCTACCCGTCTCATTACCTGTCTGTCTCTACCCGTCTCATTACCTGTCTGTCTCTACCCGTCTCATTACCTGTCTGTCTCTACCCGTCTGTCTCTACCCGTCTCATTACCTGTCTGTCTCTACCCCGTCTAATTACCCGTCTCATTACCCGTCTCATTACCTGTCTGGCTCTACCTGTCTGTCTCTACCCGTCTCATTACCCAACTCATTACCCGTCTGTCTCTACCCGTCTCATTACCCGTCTGTCTCTACCCGTCTGTCTCTACCCGTCTCATTACCTGTCTGTCTCTACCCAACTCATTACCCGTCTGTCTCTACCCGTCTGGCTCTACCCGTCTCATTACCTGTCTGTCTCTACCCGTCTGTCTCTGTCTGTCTCTACCCGTCTCATTACCCGTCTCATTACCCGTCTGTCTCTACCCGTCTCATTACCCGTCTGGCTCTACCCGTCTCATTACCCGTCTGTCTCTACCCGTCTCATTACCCGTCTGTCTCTACCCGTCTGTCTCTACCCGTCTGTCTCTACCCGTCTCATTACCCGTCTGTCTCTACCCGTCTGTCTCTACCCGTCTCATTACCCGTCTGTCTCTACCCGTCTGTCTCTACCCGTCTCATTACCCGTCTGTCTCTCCCCGTCTGTCTCTACCCGTCTGTCTCTACCCGTCTCATTACCTGTCTGTCTCTACCCGTCTCATTACCCGTCTGTCTCTGTCTGTCTCTACCCGTCTGTCTCTACCCGTCTCATTACCCGTCTGTCTCTCCCCGTCTGTCTCTACCCGTCTGTCTCTACCCGTCTCATTACCTGTCTGTCTCTACCCGTCTCATTACCTGTCTGTCTCTACCCGTCTCATTACCCGTCTGTCTCTACCCGTCTGTCTCTCCCCGTCTGGCTCTCAGGTGTGCTGGTAGCAGGGGCGTTTGGGAATTTCTGCACAGAGGCCACTGGTTTCTCCCGTCAGTTTCCTGGACTGAAGTCTCACCTGCTGATGCTCCCGTTCTGGTTCCGAGTGCCGGTCTTCAGAGACTACATCATGTGTGGAGGTACATACCCGTCTCACCTGTCTACCCTCTGGAATCTGCTTCCTCTGTCATGTGACTGATCCGCGGTCAGATCCAGCACTGTTCCAGCTGGTAGGACGAGGGTCAGAGCCGGTCACGGATTGGCTGTTGGACCGGATCACATGACTCCAGCTACAGACTGGTCGATCGAGGGTCCTCTTGACCTTCTGACTCATTGAACGCACCAACATGGCCGTGTCTGTTTACGTAGCACAGGTTACTGCAACAGACAAGGCCAACTGATAGTTGTCATAGTTACAGGTGTTAACAATCAGAACTCTGCCTGTCTGTCTGTCTGCCTGTCTGTCTGTCTGCCTGCCTGTCTGTCTGCCTGTCTGTCAGGCCTGGTGTCCAGTTGTAAGTCCAGCCTTTCGTACCTCATCAGTCGTCCTGAAGGTGGAAATGTTGCTGTCATCGCTGTGGGCGGAGCTCCAGAGGCTCTGGATGCCAGACCAGGAGCTTTAACACTCCAGGTCCAAAACACACACACAGACACACACACACACAGACACACACAGAGTTTTAAATCAAGAATGGAATGGTCTTTTTCCACCAGGTGCAAATGTGCCAGTCCAGAGAAAAATATTATTAAAACCTTTTTTCTGTCTCTTTTAGGTCTGTAACAGAAAAGGCTTCATTAAATTGGCTCTCAAACACGGGTGGGTGGGGCTTGTGATTAGGGCGCGGGGGGTGGGGCGATGTGTGTGTGACGTGAGCAGGCTAACTGTGTGTGTGTGTGTGTGTGCGTGTGCGTGTGTGTGCGTGTGCGCAGAGCTCAGCTGGTTCCAGTTTTTTCCTTTGGTGAGAACGAGCTGTTTGATCAGATGCTGAACCCCAGTGGGTCTCCTCTGAGGACGCTGCAGGTTCTTCGTTTATTCCTTCCTTCATGATGAAATCTGTCCCGTTGAAGCTCCAGTACGTGAGTTTACGCTGAGCTGTGATGTCCTCCCCAGGACCGCCTGCAGGGCATCATGGGAGTTGCGATGCCCCTCTTCCATGCTCGAGGTGTGTTCCAGTACAGCTTTGGACTGATGCCCTACAGACAAGCCATCAACACAGTCGGTACGACCCTGATATGAAGCTCTCTGCCCTGCCTTTAATGTGGTCGGTCCACTCGGACGTGTCAGCTTCTCTCTTCTCTTCTTCTCTTTTTTCAGTGGGGAAGCCTGTTGCAGTTGTCCAGACCCCCAGTCCAACCAGTGAGGACATCGAGAAGCTCCATCAAATTTACCTGCAGAGTCTCACAGAGCTGTTTGAAGAGCACAAACACAAATATGGCCTTCAGGAACACCAGCACCTCACCTTCATATGACTTCATATTTGTGAACCCTGACCTGTTTCTTGATGTCAAACCATTGTCCTTTGTCCCACTCTGCTGGCACATCCCTCTGACTTCTGTTGGACTTGTCTGCACGAGAAACGGCTCATCGGTTCAAATAGGAAATGATAATCTGTTGGATTCTTTTGTGATCTCCTGGGGGATGCTAACAGTTTCACTTCAGAATGCTAGTAGCTCAAAGTGCTCAGAAACGGGGAAGGATGAGAGTCTTACTGGTGGAAAAAGTGGAATTTTCCCCAAAAATATAAACTGGTGCCACAGACACAGATAGAGTAATTAAATCATTTTTTAAAAGTGCAATTTAATGTTTTATTTCACAAGATCCATCAACGCATCAAACCAGCCATCAAAATAAGTTGAGCCGCTGTCGCCCCCTGGCGTCCAAACCTAGTATCGCAAAAACTTCTCCGGCAAGACGGTTTGAAACAGCCAGTAAAAACCTTCTGGGGGGGTTGGACAGGAGAACACGTCCACTAAATTCTCTCTACATTCATTCTAAACTATATTTGACTTCGAGCGGAAGGTTAAACTTGATAAAACATAAATGCAGAGGCGAAAACACTGGCGCCTCCCAGTCGCGTTCATGTGGTGTACTGGGAATGGCCCGTGCTCGCGCATGTCGCATGTACCAATAAGTCCACATTTGAGGTCGGAGAGAGGCGGATAATCCGCATCATGACGAAGGCCCTGAACTGATGTTCGGCGGCTCTGCGACGGGAGTTGTGCTCGCAGGAAGGAGGCGCGTGATGAAGAGGAGTGTGATGAAGATGAGCGTGATGAAGAGGAGCGAAGAAGCTGAGACAAAAGTTCCTGCAGAAGGAGAAAGGCTCATTCGCTGCACAAGTTAAAGTCGGTTCGGGAAACTTGGGAACCAGTAGATGAAACTTTTCTACCAGTTGTGCGCGTTCACGCTGCCGGGGTACAGTGACGCGCACGCACGCACGCACGGTCCGTCCGTCCGTCCTTTCTCCTGTTTTAACAGTCCCTCGTCTGTGTGACAGGGGCTGCTGCTGACGTCACAGGAGAGAGGACAGATCAGTCACAGAGAAGTGTCGGGAGCGCGCACTAGCCCGTGAGTAGCTGTTTACGTCAGTGACGTCAAAAGCTTGTTGACCGGTGTAGAGTGGTTATTAACCACGATAACACATCTGACTGACTGTTGGCGCTCAGTTCCGTTCATCCGTCCATCGTTCAGGAGGTTTGTTAATCTGAACTAATCTGCTGCTGCAGGAAATATGTGAAACTTTAATCCCACTAAAGGGAAACACAATGTTTCCAGAAAATGTGCACGAGTAGCGATGGAAGCACAACTACGCAGAGCAGAAATATGGTGTTACTGTGTGAGGTTTTCTGAACCAGTTCCTGTAGAACCTGAAAAACACACACACGCACACACACACACACACACACACACACACACACACACACACACACACACACACAGGTTGTACAACTGGAACCAGAGTTGAGCAACAACCCAGAGGAAACAGGAAGCCCAGATGTCCACAATAACTTTAAGACAAGCCTGAGGGGTGAGAGACATTGGTCACAAAGAGAAGGTGGAGAGAGAGAACGAGACATGGGTGAGACACATTTCATGTTAGTTTTTTTTAAATGTTTTTTTCTTTTAACCAGACAGATTTAATATTGTGACATTATTGGTGACCAACAACAGTGGAATGTGGAGCTTCTGGAACAATTATTCCAAATTAAAACATCAGGTTCATCTGTGCAGGTGTGAGACACAAACCTCCTCCTGCGTTCACTCACACGGGTTCAACAACTAATTTAACTGGTGGAAACAGATGAGATGTGAAATGGAAGTGGAAACATGATTTTTTTTTAGGGGGCGGGGTCGAGTCCTCAATTCACACATTTGCTAACGAGCAGTACTGCAGCCATCCAGCAGGGGGCGGGTTCTGTTACGTCTCCTCACAGGTGTGTGTGTGTTTCAGGGAGTTCAGGATGAGTGGTGGTAAAAAGAGGAGTGGCTTCCAGATCACCAGCGTGACCTCAGATTTCAAACAAACGCCAAACGACCAATCAGCTCCCAGCACTGCCCTCACAGCCCAAGGCTCCGCCTACAGCCTGCAGGGAAGCTCCTCCCAGCCGACCACGCCCTCTCTCAAACGCAGATACGCCTCACACGATGCATCGGCCCAAGAAGCAGGATGTTCCCGGTTCAGGGTGGTGAGGCTGGCAGTCAGTGGGCCGGGGGGGGGCAGCGGCCGTGGTAAGCCATACCATCGGGGAAGGTGGACATGCACAGAATTTATGGAACGGGAGGAAGTGCTAGGAATCAGGCGTGTTTTAGACACCATGAGACACGCCCACTCACTGGAGTCCTTAGAGATGATTGGCAGGGATGCAGACAGAGGGGGGGTTCACTCTCAGGGGGCCACCCACCTGTTGTGCCAGCCAGTAAAAAACAAGGACAGCTCAGGTGCTGTTATACACAGCGGGCCACCGTCTCCAACCCACAAAGGGCCCGTTAATGTCCGGCTCCTGGACTGCAAAGAGCCTGGTGGAGCAGAGCAGCTGGACTCCAGCCCTTCTTCTCCTCCAGCCCACCCCCGGGTCCTCCCCCCACCTCTCCAGTTGGAGGCTGGCAGACATGGACAGGTACACACAAAAGTCTCAGGTGAGGAGAATAAGTCCCAGCTCCAACTCTGACCTGTGTGTCTTCCTGCCAGCACATCCTGAGACTGTCTCACTCCCAGCCCAGTTCTCCCCCCGCTGGATCCAACCATCTGGCTCCCGTTCGGACCCCGGCAACCTTCAGTCTGGATCAAACCTTCTTTAGTCTAACACAGGATGCCAGGTAATCTTTCCTTTATTGGTGTTTGGCGTCAGAGTTTAGGGCGAGGGTTGCTGCTGTCCTGCCATCATTGGAGGACGTGATGATTATTGATGATTATTGATGATTATTGATACGGGATCGGAGCTGCTGCATCATTTCTCCCTCTGTAATCACAAACATAGCAAGTGAATGAATGAAGCTTTGTGTTGTCAGGCTCACTAAGTGGGCAGGTGGAGAATTTAACTGCAGCCTTCCTATTGGCCGATTCAGTGAGTGGGATGGTTGTGGGATGGCATGGCTGCCAATCACAACAGGAGGGGGCGGGGCCATGTAGGACACAGAAATACTCGTCTGTGTTGGGTTAGAGACCAGTTTAAGTTATGGGACCATAGGTGGTCCGGCTTTCCAGTAGGATACTGATTCTTTTAGTGGAACATCAGACCTGGAAGACGATGGAGCTGAGTCTGAAGAGAACGTGAAGTGGCGCTCACGAAGATGCAAGAGTCAAAACAATTAAAGTGAGGAGTCGGACTGGAAGGACCTCGGCGGTCACACCTCAGTGAGAGTTTCATTCCTTGGACGTTTTTCTGTTTGAAAGAAATTCTGAGCTTTGTAGCTGAGCTTTGAGTGGATGGTTGATGGTGAACTTTGTGAAGAAAATGTCAGAGCGATGTCAGATATCTGTTCCCCAAGTTGGCCCCGCCCATTGCCGTCGTAATCAACGGCGTGCTCCAGCAACCCCACCGCTCCCCCTCAGGAGTCTACAACTTGTTCCTAGGCGACCAGAGACCCCCGTCGTGTTTCGGGATCATAGAAAGGTCAGAGTTCATGGGCCAGGTGCCAGAGAGTCCTGGCCTGGTGCTGGATTGAAGTCTAGTATGAGTCAGTCCTGCCCACTGGCTCCAGCCCTCTCTGGACAGACAATAACTGAGGCTTGGGCGGCCCCATCAGGACAGGTGTCCTCCTTATCCCAGAATCTTCAGGTTGCTGCCCCACCTCATCCTCACTGGTCAGTTCCTGTTAGAGCACCAACCGTGGGGGGGGGCTCTGAAGCCACCATGATGTCGTTGCTGCTCTTCTGCCACAGGTAACCAGGGCAAACACCTGCAGGGGGCTGGATCCTTGGGTGGGTGGTACCAGTCAATACGGTTTAAATGTTGAGCAGGACTTCATGCGTACTTCAGCAACCCTGTTCCCACCGGAACTGCAGTGAGTTTGGGTTAGTTGGAGCTCTCATGGGTCCATGTCGGTGGGATCAGCTCAGTGTTGAACAGGAAGTACTGATGAATGGCCCCTTCAGGGAACGTCCTTCAATGGGAATCGTCCAATCAGGATCAAACTAAACTGTTTAATTTGCAGAAGATTCTGAAGAAGTCTCCATTTAGTGTGTGAAGGAAGGATGTCTCCTGTCTGTCTCTCACCTGTCTCTGTCCCACAGTAGCTCAGCCAACAATCTAATCGCCATTGACAACAAAATAGAACAAGCGATGGTGAGTTTTTCTTTAGATGTCTGTCTACAAAACCCATTTTTAATTAATATTAATATCTTTTGTTCATTATTGTAGATATAATCACAATATACTGTTTCAAGTGAAAAAGATATTTAGGTGATTAGATGATTATATTTTGTGATTTTTGACCACGAGCGGTGCGCCCCTGGTGGCCGTAAATGGTATATCACATTCTTGATCCCTGGCGTGTGTGTGCGCGCGTGTGTGTGTGTGTGTGTGTGTGTGTGTGTGTGTAGGACTTAGTAAAGAGTCACCTGATGCTGGCGGTCAGAGAAGAGGTGGAGCTTCTGAAGGAACAAATCAGAGAACTGCAGGACAAGAACCAACACCTGGAGAAGGAGAACCTCCTCCTGAGAACGCTCACACATGACGTGCCTAACACACAGAACACATAAAACACACAAAACAACACACTCACACTGCTCCACTTTGCACAAACTTCCCATTGTGATGTTAACAAATGAATTTACCGGATGAGACTAACAAGGTGGTTACTATGACAACAACTTGGATGTTTAAGAAATGTTGATGATGTCATTTAAGACTGTAATAAATTAATGACCTAACTCTACATCGGAAGGGTGATTTCTGAGACCTGCACAAAACACCCGCAAACAGCCACGTTTATTACGGGTTCTGTATTTGACCTGGGAACAGAGGTTCTGGCTCTCCAGCCCAGGGAACCTGGAAGGTTGGAGCAGGTACTGAAGAACTGAAGCAACTTACAGACCTCCCTGTGGGGGTGCGAGGGCTTCAACACCAGAGGACCAGTTGTTTACAACACACAAATCCAAGAGGCTCCGCCCCCAAACCCCAGACTCAAGCTGGAAAACAGAGAATCTGGAAAACACAACAGGATTAACGTTTAATCACTAACATTCATTTTTAAATCCGCATCTCTGATTGGTTCTGATAAGACCTGCAACCTCCTGATGGACCCCTGGAACCACAGCTGACAGAGGTTCTGGGGGGGGGGGCGTTTAAAATGAACATTTAAAATGATCTAAAACAAAATTAACAAATAATCTTGAGATTGGTTCAATGTTCAGTGATGGTGGGTCGTGCGGGTCCTGTGGGAGTTGGTGTACTGGCCCTTTAAGAGAGGAAGACGATAAGCTGACACCCCTCCCTCCTCACCCCTTCTCCCCCCTCCAGCACATTGTTCTGCGGCTCCGGCAAGAAACAGATTCCCTGTTCCTCCGCTGCCGGCCACACAGTCAGACAGACAGGCGGACAGACAGGCGGACAGACAAACAGGCGGGCAGACGGACAGACAGGCGGACAGACAGGCAGACAGACAGACAGACAGGTCCCTGGGACAGACCGCAGTCGGCTGTCACGCTTTTTTGAGCCGGACTCATCAGGGTGGAGACTGATGGAGAGCCCGGATCATGCGTGAAGAGACGGACAGACGGACAGACGGACAGACAGGATGAGTGGAGGGACCAGCCTCCATCAGTTCAGGTGAGTGATGACACAAAGAGCTGCTGCCTGTCTGCCTGTCTGTCTGTCTGTCTGTCTGTCTGTCTGCCTGCCTGCCTGCCTGTCTATCTGCCTGTATGTCTGCCTGCCTGTCTGTCTGCCTGTCTGTCTATCTTTCTTTCTTTCTTGCTGATGCTCTCCCTCCCATTGTCATAGCAACCATATCATGCTGTGACGTCGTGTGGGGAGGAGGAGACAGCGCAACACAGATGAAACCACATGAAAAACAGTCCTTTATTGAAACCAAGAACCCAACGTTGATTAATATTAAGGTTTTAAATTCTGTTTACTCATTTGTTTACAAAAACATGTCCTCGTTACTTCAGACCTTCTCTTCCTGTCAGCTGGATTACATAATGATGCAATTTCCTGTTTGTATATAAACAAGAATAAAATATGTCCTTGACTGATTATTTTGAAAATTAGCGGTTGAGGTGCAAACATCTTTGTTCTTGTCTCTATTATATATTTGTTACCAAATCAGCTCTGCTTTCCTGTCTCACTTCTGTTTTTCTTCTAAATTGTGTGTCTATGTCTATGTGTGTGTGTGTGTGTGTGTGTGATTTGTGAAAAAGATCTAAATTATAAGAGATTAGAGGCATCAAAATTTTTTCCGACAAAATAACATTTAAAGCATTTATAAAGTTTTATTATGATTATATTTTAACACACACACACACACACTCTCTCTCACACACACACACAAACACACACACAGTATTTCCTGTATGGGTTTCCTGTGTATGTGTGTGTTTTTCCTGTGTGTTTCCTCTCTCTCTCTCTCTCATCATGGTCTCGTCTTTGTGTGTGTGTGTGTGTGTGTGTGTGTGTGTGTGTGTGTGTGTGTGTGTGTCCTACTTTCTGCTCTTTGTTTGACATCCTCATTGAAAGACGCCAGGACAACATGAACACATCAACACATGAACATTGAATATGATGAAAGCACGAAGCAAAAACTTGGTTGTTATTTGTTTATTTAGCAGGTGTAAATGTGTAAATTAAGAGAAAACCTAACCTAATTAAAAGAAAACTTAACTTAATTAAGAGGAAACTAAAAATAGTGAATGTTTAAAAACAACAAAGCCCGAATCACAATCAGGATAGTTTATTAATCCAGGGGAGGAAAATGCAGATGGCAAAAGGGCTGAAATGAGAATTTACCAGGATCCGAGTGGTCGTGGGTCCGGGGGCAGACCCAAACCACTGTGGGTCCAGGGCCCGGGATCAGAACCAGACCATTGTGGGTCCAGATTCAGAGTCCCTGGGTCCAGGGTGGGTCTGGGGTTGGGTACAAACAGTCTTTAACTCTCTGTCGGTCTAAATCTTCAGGTAACCGGTTGAAGCTGAGCTGAGGTAGTGTTGGTGGTTGCCATGGCACCAAGACCATCATCAGGCGAGCTCTGGGGGCTCCACCTGATGCCCCCTCGTATCCTGGTGGACTGCTGTTTACCCAATGGTACCAGATGTTCTGTTTGATCTCTTTGTGTCATTACCTCTGTGTTGCTGTCCTGTGGTTCTGAGAGCCCTCATTGTGGTCCACGTGTTCCAGGCATGATGGTCAGTCTGGAGTGTCTGAGGGAAACTCCTCTCATCAGCATCAAGCAGCAGCTCTTCACTGAAGCCAGGAAGTACCCATTGTACCACCTGTTACAGGTACCTACACCACCCAGCCAGATGAGATTGTTTAGGACATTTTGGGTCTGAATGTTGTGCTCTCTGATTGGTCAGGAGGAGTCATGTTACATCTTTGTGGGTGTGACCCAGGAGGCAGAGAGGGAAGAATTTTATGATGAAACCAGGCGGCTGTGTGACCTCCGACTGTTTCATCCCATCCTGAAGGTCATCGAGCCGTTAGGCAACAGAGAAGAGAAGATCCTGAACAGAGAGATCGGTAAGAGAATGTTCACCAGGTCCAAAACTTGTGCCAGGTCAAGGCCAACCAAAACCATCCCACCGTGTAGGGTTCGCCATCGGCATGCCGGTCTGTGAGTTTGAGATGTTGAAAGACCCAGAGGTTCAGGACTTCCGCCGCTCCATACTGAGTGTGTGCAGAGAGGCCATGGAGGAGAGGGAAGGGGGCGGAGCCCATAGCCAGGCGCTCTATGTTTACCCCCCAAATGTGGAGTCCAGCCCCCAACTGCCACAACACATCTACAGCAAGCTGGACAAAGGTAGAACCAGACGGTCCACCTCAGGGGCCATCTAAGTGTCCCCGTCTGTGTCAAGTGTCTCTCTGTCTTGTCTGTCCTCAGGTAGGCTGATTGTCACCATCTGGGTCATTGTGTCTCCGTCAAACTCCAAACAGAAATACACATTGAAGGTAAGGTCAGACAGACGCGCAGAGAGACTGGGAGCGAGGTACTGGCAGACGTCAGGCATCTGTGTTCTGTGTTCAGGTGAGTCACGACAGTTTACCTGAGCAGCTGATAGCAGAGTCCATCAGGAAGAAGAGTCGGTCAATGCACCTGTCACCTCAACAACTGCGTCTCTGTGTCCAGGAGTATCAGGGCCAGTACATCCTGAAGGTACACCTGTCCGTCTGACACACCTGTCTGTGGACTCACCTGTCCGTCTGACACACCTGTCTGTGCAACTCACCTGCTGGTCTGAATCACCTGTCTGTCCCACTCGCCTGTTGTACGTCTGACTGTCTAACTCACCTGTCTGTTTACCACACCTGTCATACATCTGACTGTCTAACTCATCTGTCTGTCTGTGTCCAGGAGCACCAAGACCAGTACATCATGAAGATACACCTGTCTGTCTGACTCACCTGTATGTCTGACTCACCTGTCTGTCTATGCCCAGGAGTACCGTGGCCAGTACATCCTGAAGGTACACCTGTCTGTCCAACTCACCTGTTTGTGTCCAGGAGTACCAGAGCCACGACATGTCCCAAAGCTACCTGTCAGTCATACTCACCTGGCTGTCTGTCTGTCTGTCTGTCTGTCCGTCCGTCCGTCCGTCTGTCCGTGGACCATCATGACCAGCAGCTCTCTCTGAATGACTTGCCTGCCTGACCCACCTGTCTGTCTGTCTGTCTGTCTGTCTGTCTGTCTGTCTGTCTGTCTGTCTGTCTGTCTGTCTGTCTGTCTGTCTGTCTGTCTGTCTGTCTCCTCAGGTGTGTGGCTGTGATGAATACCTACTGGAGAAGTACCCTCTCAGTCAGTATAAGGTATGAAACTCACCTCTGCCCTGTCTGGTTGTCGGCAGCTGTCTCACCTCACAGTCTCTCTGCAGTATATCCGCTCCTGCATCATCGTCGGTCGTCTTCCTCACTTGATGTTGGTGTCCAAAGATAGTCTCTACTCTCAACTTCCTGCCTCTGGCTTCGTCACACCTTCTTATAGGTATGGAAGACAGTCTTCATTAGCATGTAGGGCCGCTACAGCCAGGTACAGACGGTTAAACATGTGTGTTTCAGTCGCCGCACTCCTCAGCCGTCCCCATGTCCAGGAGGAGGGGACGGCTCCCCCCCTCGTTCTCTGTGGGCTTTTAATACTCCGCTGAGGGTCCGGTTGCTCTGCGCCACCTATGTGAATGTCAACATCAGAGATATTGATAAGGTTTGTTCATCATGTGTGCTTACACAATGATGCAGCATCTACAGAACATACAGGGGCTGAAATGTACCAACGGGTTTGGGTTGCAGATCTACGTGCGGACGGGCATCTATCACGGCGGTGAGCCACTTTGCGACAATGTCAACACGCAGCGAGTTCCATGTTCCAACCCAAGGCAACATAGACACAGTCAACATACTGCACAGATCATACACTGTTGAGACACACAGAGACTGAACCTTCAACTGTGTCCAGGTGGAATGAATGGCTCACCTATGACATCTACCTGGCGGACCTCCCCCGTTCAGCAAGACTCTGTCTGTCTATCTGCTCTGTGAAGGGAAGGAAAGGGGCCAAGGAGGTAGGAAGGAAGTGAAACTATGATTAAAAGTCATTGTCCAGATGAAATTTTCTCACACGTCCACACGTGTGTCGTTCAGGAGCACTGTCCTCTGGCATGGGGGAATGTCAACCTGTTTGACTACAAAGACATTCTTGTCTCTGGTAAAGTGGCACTTAGTCTTTGGCCTGTTCCTCATGGTCTGGAGGACCTTCTGAATCCTATCGGCGTTGCTGGTTCAAACCCTAACAAGGTAAGCCACCCGTCTATCTCTCTCTGTTCATGATCATGAAGTTAGGCAGTTCCTAAATGTGTTGGATCTTGACCTTGACTCTTTCGCTGCAGGAGACTCCCTGTGTGGAACTCGAGTTCTCCTGGTTCAACCAGACTGTTGTGTTCCCTGATGAGCAGCAGATAGAAGAGCATGCTAACTGGACCATCAGCAGAGAGCTGGGCTACAACTACTGCCACGGACTGGTAATACACACGATATGCACTGATTTCCCTGTGATGCTCAACCTTTGTATGTAGATCCAAGACTTCATTACATGAGTCAAGACTTGAGAACATCAATAATTTTAGCTCCATCTACAAAGAGACTTCACTTGAACTTAGCTGTCATGAAATCCTGCAGAACTGCAGCACCCACCACTATTCAATAATGATACGCTACAGTTTCAGAGGTTTGTTTAGAGCCAACATACATAAAAGTGCTTTAGTTCATGAATACTTCCTCTAAGTTTCATGACCTTTCCTATGATCTCTGTTGGTCAACTCCTTGATGGATAACTGCAGTCCTGACAGTGTTCTCTCTGGGGAGAACCAGTAAACTAACACGTTTCTCTGTCTTTCTGCTTTTACCTGTCTGTCTGTCAGAGCACTCGACTGGCATGTGACAGCAGCGTTTCCACAAGTGATGCAGAACAGCTTCGTTCTCTCTGCTCCAAAGATCCTCTGTATGAGCTCTCAGAACAGGAGAAGGACTTCCTCTGGAGACACAGGTCGGGGCGGGGCCTAATCTAGAGACACAGGGCAGGGCGGGGCCAAATGGAGGGATACAGGGCGGGGCCTAATTTCGAGATACAGGGCGGGACGGGGCCAAATGTAGGGATACAGGGCGGGGTGGGGTCTAATATAGAGACACAGGGTGGGGTGGAGCCAAATGGAGGGATACAGGGCGGGGCCTAATCTAGAGATATAGGGCGGGACGGGGCCAAATGTAGGGATACAGGGCGGGGCCTAATGTGGAGACACAGGGCTGGACGGGGCCTAATGTAGAGACAGGCCAGGGCCTAATGTAGAGACACAGGGTGGGGCCTAATGTAGAGACAGGGTGGGGCCTAATGTAGAGACAGACCGGGGCCTAATGTAGAGACAGGGCGGGGCCTAATGTAGAGACACAGGGTGGGCCTAATGTAGAGACAGGCCGGGGCCTAATGTAGAGACAGGCTGGGGCCTGATGTAGAGACAGGGCGGGGCATAATGTAGAGACAGGGCGGGGCATAATGTAGAGACAGGCCGGGGCCTAATGTAGAGACAGGCCGGGGCCTAATGTAGAGACAGGGCGGGGCATAATGTAGAGACAGGCCGGGGCCTAATGTAGAGACAGGGCGGGGCTTAATGTAGAGACACAGGGTGGGGCCTAATGTAGAGACAGGGCGGGGCCTAATGTAGCAGCACCTATGGGCATCATACCAGCAGGCCTTCCTTTGATAAGAGCTGACCTGTCTGTGTCTCTAAGGCTTCACTTTCTCGTCTCTCTGTTTTACCTGTCCTTTTCTCTGTTGTGTTGTCTGTTGCTGTGTACATGTGTCTCTGTCTACCTGTCTCTCTGCAGACATTACTGTGTAAACATCCCTGAGTCTCTTCCTAAGCTGCTTTTGTCTGTCAAATGGAACTCCAGAGACGAAGTGTCCCAGGTACAAAAACACAACTGATCAGCAGGGATCCAAGTAGCCAATGACACAACACATGACCCTAAATTTGACCTTTATACACTCGCCACAGCTTCCTGCTAATCAGTCGTCTCCTTCTTTGTCTCCAGCCTTATTCTTTCATTTGTTTTCTTCCTGAGATCCTTCTCAGAAATCGTCTTGGGTCCCACGATGACTTAGAATGCACAACATATAAAGCACAGGGAAGGATTTCACAAGTTTAACAAAAGAAGTAGAAAACACCTAAAACCAGGGGCCCTGACCCCAGGACTGAGGCTGTGCTGCCTCAGCAGCTCCCACCTTCCATCTGAAATGCGGCTACTATATATATCTGGTGATGAGTTGTTTGGAAACCATGGTAACAGTGACTGTAATTATAAAGTAAATAATTTTAGAGGGGCAGTGTGTCCTTTAGCTTCAGTAAACTATATAGTTGAGTTTGCTGTAATATCTTCAGCTCATTTGCAACCACTCTGACAGGTCCTCCTCCTCCTCCTCCTTCTCTTCCTCTTCCTCCTCCTCTTCCTCCACCTCCACCTCCCTCTCCTCCTCCTTCTCCTTCTCGTCCTCCTCCTCCTCCCTCTCCTCCTCCTCCTCCCTCTCCTCCTCCTCCTCCTCCTCCTCTTCTCTTCAGATGTACTGTTTGTTGAAGGAATGGTCTCTGATGGAACCTGAGCTGGCTCTGGAGTTGCTGGACTGTAACTTCCCAGATCCGATGGTTCGGGAATTTGCTCTTCGCTGCCTGGTTCAAGGTCTGACGGATGACAAGCTGTCACAGTATCTGCTGCAGCTTGTTCAGGTACACCTTTACCTACATCACCGCTAACAATAACCGGCACGTTGAATCTGAGGGTCTAAACTGTGTTTCAGGTGTTAAAGTATGAAATGTACCTGGACAATCCGCTAGCTCGTTTTCTGATCAAGAAATCTCTGACCAATCAGAGGATAGGACACTTCTTCTTCTGGCATCTGAAGTGAGGAAAATAGTGTTTGGTTCATCTGGTCCCTGTTGTCTTGTTGGATCATCATCAGATTTGATGACAACTGTGGCCACTGTTGCATGGTGTGACCAGAGATTTTGCTGACAGGTCAGAAATGCACAATAAGACGGTGTCGCGCCGCTTTGGTCTGCTGCTAGAAGCCTTCTGCAGAGCCTGCGGGATGTACCTGAAACACCTGAATAGACAGGTGAGCGCAGGCCTGAGCAGTGACTCGCTGTCTGGGATGAATCTGCTGTTATCTGGTGATGATAATGTGTGTGTGTGTGTGTGTGTGTGTGTGTGTGTGTGTGTGTGTGTGTGTGCGCGCAGGTGGAGGCGATGGATAAACTGGTCAATCTGACTGACACACTGAAGCAAGAGAAGAAGGATGAAACACAAAAAGTATAGATGTCCTCACTGAGATGTGCTTCACTGCTCATTATTCTTGTAACGACCGTCTCCGCTGTGATTGGTCCACAGACTCAGATGAAGTTCCTGGTTGAGCACATGTCTCGTCCAGATTACATGGAGGCTCTGCAGGGGTTCGTCTCTCCTCTAAACCCCGTTCACCAGCTGGGAAACCTCAGGTAGCAAAAAACAACACACTGAGATAGTAAGACAGAAAGAAGAGAAGGGCACAGTCACACCAACCTTGTACGTGTGTGTGTGTGTGTGTGTGTGTGTGTGTGTGTGTGTGTGCGCGCCCAGGCTGGAGGAATGCAGGATCATGTCATCAGCAAAGCGCCCCCTGTGGCTAAACTGGGAGAACCCTGACATCATGTCAGAACTGCTCTTCACCAATAATGAAATCATTTTCAAGAATGGAGATGGTAGTTAGCTCACAGCTAATGCTAACTGTGATGTCAGGAACTGCACCATTTGGGGCAAATGACTAACTTGTAAAGGTGTGTGTGTGCGTGTGTGTGTGCATCTGTGTGTGTGTGTGTGTGTGTGTGTTGCAGACCTGCGTCAGGATATGTTGACTCTACAGATCATTAAGATCATGGAGAACATCTGGCAGAACCAAGGCCTGGACCTGCGGTGAGCCCTGTGACATCATCTTACTGTTGGTGACGTGAGCAGGCTAACTCTGTATGTGTGTGTGTGTGTGTGTGTGTGTGTGTGTGTGTGTGTAGCATGCTGCCGTATGGCTGCTTGTCCATTGGGGACTGTGTGGGTCTGATTGAAGTGGTGAAGAACAGTTTCACCATCATGCAGATTCAGTGTAAAGGAGGCCTGAAGGGGGCGCTGCAGTTCAACTCCAACACTCTTCACCACTGGCTCAAAGACAAGAACCGTGGGGAGGCGTCAGTACCCACTGTCCTGATCTGCCGGTCTCTGTCCTCCTCGCTTCCTGTCGGTCTCATTTCTTCTCTGCTTCTCCCAGGTACGACCGGGCCATTGACCTGTTCACCAGATCTTGTGCAGGTTATTGTGTTGCGACCTTCATCCTTGGGATTGGAGATCGGCACAACTCCAACATCATGGTGAAGGAGAACGGACAGGTGAGGCCGTCGGCCAGTCCCCAACAGCTCCGCCCATGCTCTCCCTTGACTCCTCCCCTTCACGTTCTTCCAGCTGTTCCACATTGACTTTGGTCACTTCCTGGATCACAAGAAGAAAAAGTTTGGCTACAAGAGGGAGCGAGTTCCTTTTGTGCTGACTCAGGACTTCCTCATCGTCATTAGTAAAGGAGTTCAGGAGTCCACCAAGACCAAGGAGTTTGAGAGGTGTCACCCTTTTTCTTACCTCTTTAAGAGGACAATCCCTCTGAGTCGTGTTGATAAAACGCTCTGCTTCTATTCATTAAAGCTCTAGTAAAGGTGATCAGGTCATTCCAGTTAAGTTCCAGTTTCCTACAGCTCACATTTAACCGTCCTCCAGATCCAAATTTCTAAACAAATTCAGGAACCCAAAGTAAACAGATTCTGATTCCTGTCGTTGTGGATCCATAACTGTGGTTCAGGTTCCAGGAGATGTGCTACAAAGCCTACCTCGCCATTCGCCAACATGCCAGCCTCTTCATCAACCTCTTCTCCCTCCTTCTGGGCTGCGGAATGCCCGAACTCCAAAGCTTCGATGACATTGCGTACCTGAGGAAGACCCTGGCTCTGGGTAAGACAGAGATGACCTTTAACCTGGGCTCAGCTGGACTGTTGCATCATGGGTATCATGAACCACCTGAAAAACTACAGACACAAAACTGGATATTCACGGTTAAACTGTGTTCAGAAGATCAGCGACATGAGTGGCCGTCTGTCTGTCTGCCCGTCCACCTGTCTGTCTGACCACCTGTCTGTCTGTCAGTTCACCTGTCTGTCTGACCACCTGTCTGTCTGTGTCCCTCAGAGAAGAGTCAGCAGGAGGCCTTGGAATATTTCACCAAACAGATGAACGACGCTCATCATGGCGGCTGGAGCACCAAGATGGACTGGATCTTCCACACCATCCGCCACATGCCCAACGAACACTGACACACACACACACACACACACACACACACACACACACACACATACACACAGCAGACTCTAAAAATGTAACATGTATGTAGTTTAAAACATAAAATTGTTTGTTATGATGATGATGATGATGAAGTATCTCTTTAAGAGAACATTATGTAGAAGGGAAGGTTGTCCTAACAACAAGAATCTCAGGGTCAGAGTTTGGAGGAATGCCAAAGGCATGTTGGGAAATGATGACATGATGTCATTAAAAGTCTTCCAGTTGGTGCTAAGTGTTAGCTCTGCAAGCTGCTCTTTACGGGGACCCGAACTGCTCCTGCCCCTTATGCCATTACACTTTAACTTCTGGGTTCACTTCCTGGTTATGCAGCCTACTGCGCATGTGCAGGAGTGTTACTCTGCTGGCCCCGCCCACACGATGCAGTCCGCGGATCTGTGATTTTAGCTACAATGCCTCCGCCGGCCACTGGGTGGCGCTGTGAGGTCTGTAGTTTATCTGACTTTATTACTGTAGCGTTTGAATCAAATTTGATTTTAAAAGAATCTCGACCTTTATAGAAAGAATTGATACAAGCTTTACTGAGACCAGCAACATGATCTATTTTCACAGCGAGAGCAATAAATCCTCCAATAAGCGATCGATCTTTTAATTATGACAATCAGGACGGCAGAACCAGAGTCAGGAGGAGCTGGTCTCAAATATGCCTCACTTAGGTTTTTGTCTGGGCAGTTAAAATTAATCATGGATTACCTTTTTGCAGGTCTGATCTTGTTTTGTAAAACCTGACCTTTCTTTTTTAAACTGATATTTGAAATTGGGGGTATTTGCATGGTTGATCACATGCGCGTCATCTTCGCTTTTGACACATTCAAGTCCTGACCTGAATCCAGATTTATTTGCCTACATATCAGGGATCCAGATGTTTTCAGGACAATCGTAATCTCAGACATCTGACTGTGCACTAATCATGCCCGGCTGTTAGTTAGCCTGTTAGCTGAGCTGCTGCACTCTAATTCGTAGTTGTTTCCTAGTTAGCAGTTGCACTGGACCACTGACCTCGGTAGATTTAGTTAGCATCGTTGCCATCAGTGGCCATCGGCTGCCAGCCACCGAGGGGCAGCTCATGTGGAGGGTTTTATTATGTATATGCTCAGGTCAGAGGTCATCCTCTGCTCCAGCCTTTCACATCAGCCTTCATGGCCACCGGTGAGCTGCCTGACCTCCCCCCACCGCATGCTTTATGACATCATCAGCTGCAGCGTTACCGCCGGCGACATCATGTGTCTTTTTGGTTTTCTATTGTATGTGATGAGTGGTCTTGGTGAATTTTTGGAAAATGTGTGTTGATGGTGTATTTATCAGGAAGTACATTTTTTATTGTTGATTTTGATTGCTGATGTTTTCCTCTAAATGTTGTGAAAAGAACATTCTGCAGAGGTGCCTCACCTGTAGCAGGTTCAGCCAATCGCCATGGAGATCACTCTGACCTGAAACAATGGTGGAGGGGCCCTGACCCACATGTCATTTATCTGTGTGATGGTTGCACCGGTGCCTCGCTTGGTTTGGGCGGCGAGTCTTATCAAGTGTTATTTTAGTGAGATCGCAGATTACGATCAAATCTTCAAACACTCGATTTGGACGGAAATTTTTTAATCTTTTGAAACCAAAAAATTGTAGAAACTAATTGGAGAAACTCTCCTGATCAATTCAGTTTACGTTTCATTTCATACAACATTTAGCAAATAAAATAATAAAAATGGGAATGCATCAGTGTGTTATTGTTCCTACGGGAAGAAAACCTATTTCAGTTTTTATTTCCTGTCTCCCATGAAGGAGATAAAAATTGGTGTCTTAGCATTTGTTAATTTTGTACTATTTCAGAAATTAAAGAAAAAATAGTTCTTAATTTTTCCAATTTAAAAGCTTTTTGCTTGACCTGTTGTGTGTCATACAGCATATAAGACAACAGTCTTATTGTGTTATTCTAATGAAAAAAGGTGCACATTTCTGCTGTTTATGTGGTCAGTTAAGTGAAAAATAAATATTTACTTGGGTTAATGAGTGACAAACGGAGGCGCCAATTTCAAAACACGATTAACAGGAAAGTTTAACTATTGTCGAAACGCGCTCGGTAAAATGGTCCTTTCTCTCTTGCCGTAGTCGGGTTGTTCACGGGTGTTGGAGACCGTTTCCAACCTGGTGCGAGGAAGGACAGAAAGGCCGAATAGAAGCAGCCAGACTGGTCGAAATAACCGAGCGAAACTGGTCAAACGGAGGATCCAAGAGAAGAGAGTGACACCGAGGAGGGATGAACCAGCTGGAGCGGTGAGAGAGCCTAGCATTAGCCCGAGCGCAGCTAGCAGCTAGCATTCGGCTCACTGCAGCAATGAGACCAACTCTTACACGTTATTTTATTGGACACCTTTGTAACAACAAACATCCACGATTTTCAAAATCACGTTTTATTCGGCAACGGGCGTTTTTAAACATATGTTGTCAGTAACGGCTTGAAATTCCAATCACTTTAACGATGAAAACAAGCTAATCGATACAGCATGAAACCACCTGCTGGTCCATAACCGGGCAGAAACACGCGCGAGAGATCATTTAACACACAAAAATGTCATAAAATAGATCAAACTGGGCTTGTGTTTAACTCCAAAGTGAAAAGGAAAGTTGTGATTAATTACTGAACCTAAAAAGTGCATCCGTGTGTGTGAATTAAACGTTGTTTTCTGGGCACCACCACGACGAACCGACCTGATTCTAAATGACAGAACTGACGGAACAGCCGAAAACCAGATTAGATCTGGGCCATTAAACCGATTATCGGGACTGACGTCACAATGAACCATGAAGTATTTCGTATAAATAAAATTAACCAGCATCAAGGCCTGTAACTGGTTGGAGGATGAAAACAGCATCGTTTTCCTGTAGACCAGACAAACTGTGACCTGCTGACCCCTCGGCCTGGACACTAGGTGGCGCACTTTACAGAACACACAACTTTAATAAGGGTGTTAACGGTCGGTTGTTCACTCTGTTTTCAGTCCAAAAGACGAGAGAATCCAAGAAGAGTCTGAGTGTCACCATGACAACAGTGATGGAACAAACAACAACAATCGACGCAAGGTAGGAGCCTGCCTGTGTTTCTGATACGTGTGTCTGTTGTCTTGTTTACCTATTTGATTGTGAGTCTGTCTTGGCAGACAGTGTGTCCAGCGGTAGGAGAACACCCCCTCCAGTACAACTACACCTTCTGGTACAGCAGAAGAACGCCGAGTCGTCCTGCAAGTTCTCAGAGTTATGAGCAAAACATTCGGCAGATTGGCACCGTAGCATCGGTACGTACACACACACGCACGCACACACACACACACGCACACACACATACACACACACATACACACGCACACACATACACACACACACACACACACGTTATCCTCATATATTCTAATCTTCTTAATAGATATTCAATTTGAAATATACACTAGGGATAATATAGCTTATGTTAAAGTTCTGTCTATTATCATTATCATCCATTAAAGGGCTAAAGTTGGTACACGAGGTGGAACAATTCTCCTCAGAAGTAATTTTGTGTGTGTTCAGGTGGAGCAGTTCTGGAGGTTTTACAGTCACCTGATTCGACCAGGTGATCTGAGTGGACACAGTGACTTTCACCTGTTCAAGGAGGGGATCAAACCGATGTGGGAGGTAACGTCAAGCACAGCTCCTGTAGCACTGTAGCAAAGCTCCTGTAGCACTGTAGCGCAGCTCCTGTAGCACTGTAGCGCAGCTCCTGTAGCACTGTAGCGCAGCTCCTGTAGCACTGTAGCGCAGCTCCTGTAGCACTGTAGCGCAGCTCCTGTAGCACTGTAGCACAGCTCCTGTAGCACAGCTCCTGTAGCACTGCTCCTGTAGCACAGCTCCTGTAGCACTGTAGCGCAGCTCCTGTAGCACTGTAGCGCAGCTCCTGTAGCGCAGCTCCTGTAGCACTGTAGCACAGCTCCTGTAGCGCAGCTCCTGTAGCACTGTAGCGCAGCTCCTGTAGCACTGTAGCACAGCTCCTGTAGCACAGCTCCTGTAGCACTGTAGCACAGCTCCTGTAGCACAGCTCCTGTAGCATTATAGTGTGGATACTGTTAATGCTCTGATAGTACCATCTGCTGTAGTATTTTCTCAATGTGGGCGGGGCCTGCATAGCGGCCTGCATCTCTAGTGACGTCTTTTGTAACAAACACAGCTGTGGGGGACACTGATGTGTCCATCATTGGACTGATGTGACCCGTGTTTGTTCTGTTCCTGTAAGAGACCAGAGAAAAGCACAGTTGGATAAATTCGGTATCACAGTTTACAGGAGGATGTGCTCAGCTGCCCAGAACACGCGGTGAAAGAGTAAAACGTCAGTGTTCAAGCTGGATCCGCCCAGCACAGAACCAATTCAGAACTATCACCTCAGCGTCCTGGTCACAGGTCTCAGATCTGTCTCACGCCACCTCTCTGACCCTTTTCCCTGGCAGGACGAGTCGAACCGCAGTGGGGGGAAGTGGATCATCCGTCTGCGGAAAGGTCTGGCCAGTCGGTTCTGGGAGAACATCATACTGGCCATGCTGGGAGAACAGTTCATGGTGGGGGAGGAGATCTGTGGCGCTGTTGTCTCCATACGCTTCCAGGTATTCCACTGCTGCCACAGCTGCTGCAGCACTAGAACAGCATCGGGCCCATCGGGCAACCATGGATCCTGACCTCTGCCCTGATGGGACCAAATACAATTAAAAAAAAGCTGAATATCATGTCCCTCCATCAGGAGGATATCCTGTCGATCTGGAACAGAACCTCTAATGACCAAATGACGACGTCAAGAATTCGAGACACTTTGAGACGAGTTCTGAACCTTCCCACCAACACCATCATGGAGTACAAGACCCACAATGACAGCCTCAGGTAGGACTGTGACGCGTGAAGTGGCTCCGCGACTCGAGTTTAATAGTGTTTGATAATGTTGGGGTAGAAAGCATTAAAGTAAGTAGAAGATGTGGTGGTATAGTATCAGTGTAGAATGTAAAGGGTGACACGTGTTAGCACAGGTTGGACTACTGGCACAAACTGGCCTCTGTGGGTTCCTCCAGTGCCCCCACCACCAGTAGCTAACAGCTCAGGCTGATCCATAGTGATTAATGTAAAGGTCCTTATCGGCATAAAGAGTTGATGTTTACAGCAAAGCTGCATTGATGTTTACAGTAAAGCAATAGTCAGCAGTGTGTCTGATGCTGATATTTGTGTAGGAAGCACATAATTCAGTAAAAACAGTGTAAAGCTCGTATGTAGTTGTGTAGTTGGTGTGTAGTTTATTATGTCGTGTGTAAAGGAATTATATTGTATGTTCTGTATATAGTTTGTAGTAAAATCCGGCGCCCCCTCCAGAAGTGTTGTGGAGCACACGAGCAGCGGTCCTCCTGATTAGGGCTCCAACTAACATTCGTTATTTAACGATCAATCTAACGACCATTTTGTCCCGGTTGGTCGACTATTCGTAGGGGGCGTGGCCACATTCTCTAGGAGAATAAAGTCCTGGACCATTTAGAAATTCCACCTGGACACACTTTGAGCAGGACTGGAGGAGGTCTGGTCCCCAGACATCACCATGACTACAGCCGCCTCCAACATTCATTCATTCATTCAGTCGCCGGCCGGTGAACACAGCTGTTCAGCAGCTGTTAACGTTACGCTTGGCCCACGGTGACGACGTTTTCACAGAAACACAAGCTGCTGACGGGGAACTGAGGAGGAGGAGGAGGAAGAGCCTCTGGTTAACACAGCAGTGTTTAAGAACGTTCACCAGTGAAGATCACGACGTGCTCCTCAGGAGCAGCACCTGCGGTTCTGCACAGATGTTCTGTGAGCGAGTGATGTCATTGATTGATCACCAATGAACATTTATTGTGTTTCAGGGACAACTCCAGCTTCAGAAATACCAAGATCTCCCTCTGATGAGCACAAAGGTGTCAGCTGACCCCTGCTGGCCAATCAGGACACGTTGATCTGCCCAACGGGGGGGGGTGTGTGTGTGTGTGTGTGTGTGTGTGTGTGAGAGAGGCTCAACAGTGGATAAGTTGTTTTGTTTATTGATCTGTCAGATTGATTGTTGATCAGAAAATATTGATTAAATTCAAACTGAATGAGAACCGCTGTTTCGTGTCGATCATCCAGGTTTTCTTGCATTTAAGCTCCGCCCACTACAGCCTCAACGACATCAGGCATCTTTCTGGGCAGCTACAAACGTCCTCCGGGTGATGAGGTGGTCGCTTTGCGTGATTTGAGCTTCTCCTCGAAGACTGATCCACATTCCTTGATGTGATCGGCGCTCCGAAGAGCGTCGGGTCGCACCAGAGACGGTGCGTTGGCCAGATGCTGGCGTGCTTATTAGCTCCGCCTCTGACGCTGGAGTCTGCGGCTCCTGTTTCAGCTGTTGTTGCCCATCACAGTGGGATTGTGGCGCCGCGACGACCCCGGATGAATCTGCACCTCCCACTGGTGCCCCAGCTGGGTCATGGATCAGACCTCCAGGCTGCTGGAGGCGGTCATAACCTTAACCCAACCCTAACCCAACCTAACCCAACCCAACCCAACCCTAACCCAACCCAACCCCAACCCTAACCTTGCAGGACTAATCCTGAATCTATTCTGGGCTCAGACCAGCTGGGAGCTGTGATCTGATCAGGATTAACAAATCAGCTGTCAGTGCTGTGATTTACACTGCTCAACATGCCCCGCCCCTTTAGGACGTCCAGCTCATTCATGTTAAAGAAATGCATTTGTGGGTGGGGCTTCTGACAGCCAGAGCGCCACCTGATGACGTGGCCAAACTTTCCATCACGACCTAAACTTACACTCTGTGTTTGAGTCCTTGGAGGGCGTCCGATCCGTCTCGCCGCCCGTCTGACAATATCGCCCAAACGTGTGTGGGCACAAGTCACGTGTCACATGGTCACCTAACGAGGGGGTCGTCTGTCCAAGATGGCCGACACGGCGTCCTGACATCAAACCACAGGCCATCAGTCAGGACCGACCCCCCCACCACACACACACACACACACACTCTCATTACTGACTCCAGGTTTGTGCTGAAGTCTAAAGAAGATTTAAAAAAAGCAGATCTCCCTCCCTCTCTCTCCGTCCCTTATCCTCTATCTCACTCATCCTCTCTCTTCCTCCCTCCCTCTCTCTTCCTCTCTCGCCCTCTGTTTCTCTCATTCGCTCCCTCGCTCTGCCTGACATCAGCATTTTCTGCTCTGGTTTGTCACTGAAGGATTTCTTTCTTTCTTTCCTCGACACTGACCGACTGTTGTTTATTTACCGATGGTTGTCTGAAACAGGTATGATGTCATCAGCCTGGTTTTATTGGTTCAGCTACATATTCTCACATTTAGCAATTTATCTTCAGGCTGAGGCTTTTAGTTGTGTGTGTGTGTGTGTTTTACATGATTGGATTAAAGGCCTGAGTTCTTTATTTAAATATTTTGATGCCATTAATAAACATGGAGTTCATTAACGAGAGACAACGCAACATTATTTAGCCGACGTGCTGCAGTTAGCTGGATTCTAAAGAGCTGTTGTGAGTCCGATTCTGGTGAAGTTCTGACAGATGTAAATCGGGCTGCAGAGTGGCCGTGAACATCGGCTGGGCCTCAAACTCTTGTTCCAGAAACTCTTAACGGAATGAAAGAGCTGTCGTAGTTTTCATAGCAGCCAACTTCATGAGCACGGCGAAGGTAAACGACGACGATGATGATGAGGAGGAGGATGTTGTTTCCTCCTTATTGCAGCCGAACTGCTGCTCATGTGTGTGTGTGTGTGTGTGACAGTGAAAAGGTGGAGGTGTGGTCAGCAGGTGTGATGAGCTGAGTTTAGATTTGATGATGATGATGGTGCAGGGCGGTCATCTTCCTCTCAGCTTGTGTTAAGAGTTTTAGCATTGTTACTATAGTTAGAGTACTTAGCGCTCTTTAGCATTAGCTAATGGTGTCAGCAAGCATTAACATGTGAAGATTTAGAGGTCGGAGGTCACGGTATTCAGGTGGATTCAGGCCGTGACGCCGATTAACAAGAGTCTGGCGTGGGTCATCGAACCGACGGCACCTGTCTGATCCGAAGGCCCAGCCGTCCACGTCAGCTGATCAGGAGCCTTTGTGGACGATGTCCTCATCCTAATGCACTTCCTGTTTGTGTGGTGTGTTGCAGGTGTGCAGGATGAGGTGGTTGCTCAGATCATGTCTCTGGTTGCTGCACATGGCACTGGTCTGGTCTGCAACCTTTAAGATAGCCCTGATTGGTCCCTGGTCATGTGACCCCATGTTCTCCCGGGCGATGCCCACAGCCGCGGCCAACCTGGCGTTGTCAAGGATACAGAGCGCCAGCACTCTGAGCAGAGGATACCACTACAGTGTCAAACTGCTGGACGAGGACTGTTCAGTGTCCAAAGGTCCTTAAACGCATCAAGAGTCCTTCATGAGTAACGTCTGAAAGATGGTTCAGAAGAATCATTCCAGGTTTCTTCTTCGTTGGTTTCTTTCAGCTCTGGCTGATCTGGGGGACATGGAGGGTTACGGCCACGTCTACATCGGGCCTTTTAACCCGATGCTCTGTCGCGCTGCGGCGTTATTCGCTGAGCACTGGGAGGCGGGGCTAGCGTCTCCAGGCTGCCTGGACGCCAACTGGCCCAATCTGCCTCCCATCACCCCACCAACCAGAGTTCTGTTCGCTGTTCTGCGGTACTTCGGCTGGGCACACGTGGCCGTCATCTCAGGTGAGCGTCCACGGGGGAGGGGCGTGGTCTGATGGCCATGTGCACCACAGAGTTCCAGAGAAGACAACGGTCTCGATAAAGGAGCTATAAAATGTTCTTTTAGCTCCGTCCGACCTTTGGGAGAGCACAGGACAGGAACTGGCCTCTGGCCTCAGAGCTTTGGGACTGCCCATTGGTCCTGTGGTTGCCATGGAGAGCAGCGGCAAGGGCGGAGCCAGAGAGGCACTGAAACGGATCCAAGGCGCTGACAAGGTCAAAGGTCAGAGGTCAAATCACAAGCACAAAATTCAAAGAACCATAGATGATGATGTCACCGACATTGAAAACACACATCAGAGAACATTTGATGATGTCTGTGCTTCAGTGGTCATCATGTGCATGAGCTCTTTGCTGATTGGTGGAGAGGATCAAGGAGAACTTCTGTTGGAAGCTCTGGAGATGGGGATGGTGTCTAAGGGTTACGTCTTCATTCCCTATGACGCCCTGCTCTATGCCATGCCGTACCAGGTAACCAATTAGAACAGCCTGGATCTGTTTTGTTCTGGTGAGGTTCTCAGTGGTTATAGCTTCTTCATTCCTGTCCAATCAGGACACAGTCTTTCCTCAGCTGACCAATAGCACTCAGCTACGGCACGCCTACACTTCAGTCCTGACTGTCACCATGGCGTCGGACCAGAGCTTCTACGAGACTCTTCGGGAGCTGCAAATCAATCGTGAGATCCGCTCACCTGTGGCTGTTACTCAGGTAACGCTCCTAAAGTGTGCTGGACAGGAGTGGGCGTGGCCTTCAGGGGCCGCTGAGGCATCGGGTCAATTATGTGACTGGAGGTTCCTCTCCACAATAATCCCGAACCCTTCTCAGGGAGGTCAGAGGTCACCTCGATCAAACATGTTGAGCTGATCTCAGCAGGTGCTGCTGCGGTGGCGGATCTCCCCCCGCACCGTAGTGAGGAGCTCTATTCGAGATCCACTGGCAAATAATCCGACAGAATCTCTTAGATTCTTTTAGTAAAAGCATTCTCCCCCCAAATACACACTTCCGGTGCTCAAAGAACGACCTGCTTCGTTGGGGGCTCTTTTAAATCAACATTATTGTTGCGCGCGTCCGTCGCTTCTCCTTGGCTGTGTCCGAAACCACCCCTATACCTTGTTTTTGCCTTTGTTATTTATATTTAATATTTTAATCTATTATTATTATTATATAAAGATAATAATAGGGTAAAATATTGCATTTTCAAAGAAACGACAGCTGAATGTGTTTGGGTATGTTTCGGATGGGTTAAAATAATTAAATAGACCTGGCCACTTTTCCCGGCGACCGGTTCGTAATTATTATGCGACAACATTACGTCATTTTACGTGCGCCCTAGTGTCCGAAAGCTAACTTTGAATTGAGTGCGCTACGTAGTTCACTCAATCCATGTCCCCCATGTAGGGAACGAGTGTGTGGTTTCGGAAACAGCCCGTGTGTCGCAAAAACGGCGCATTTGTTTGTTGTACGTCCATAAAACGAGTTCGTTGTGCTGCGACACCAAACAATAGTTCCGGGTGTGAGACGTTCCGAACCTGAACCGCAGGTCTGTGGAATCAACAGTACCAAGTGTAACCACTAGGTGGCAGCTTTGCTCAATCTGGAATTGATCTCTTCCTGAATCATTTATAAATCCTTAAATAAGTTCTGTAAAACAAAATCTGATTAGGGATGAATCTTTTTAAAAACATTTGATGATCACTATCTACTTTTCCATAACTCTCATCAATCAGTGTCAGATTGATCCTGGAGGACGTGAATGAACAGACACCCAGGCAGGAATCACCACCTGAGCCAGTGTAGATTTTGCTTGAGGGAGATTTGCTCGTTCAGTCCAACAGGAACAGCTCGCTCCGAATCCCGACCTGCCTCTTCCTGCATGCTTCTTCTACTCAGTGGAAAACAATAACAACATCTGAAGGACAACTTGAGTCTGGTACACTTCCACTGAATCCTTTCATCCGGTGACCAAGGAAGATTTTATTTTCTGCGCCTGTCTGCGTAGCTGAGATGAGTCTCTGCTCGCCACAATCTTAGCCGACCTGTTTCAACCCTTTTCCCACAATCAATCAGTAAATGTATGAATGTAACACAGTGGTTTGTGATCCATTCTCCCTGCAGGTGTCTCCGGTCTTCGGGACCATCTTTAACATGGTCTATTTTATTGCCAAGTCGGTAGAAGAGCGGCGTCAGGCGGGGGGCGGGCGCTGGGTCACGGGCGACCAGGTCATCCACTCAGATGGAGGCTTTGAATTCCAGGGTTTCAACCAGGTCAGAAACGGCTGATCACTTCTCAATAAACAGATTAGATCAAGAGAATGTGGCAATGACTAATAGTTTTGGACCCCTGATGTGATGCGACTGATGGATGAGCTGGTTGTGATCGTCCATTTCATCAGCTGTTGTATGGAGGGAAGGAGGGCCGAGGCCTCCAGGCCAAGTATGTGGTGTTGAATAGTGACGGCGACCGTCTGGTGCCGACACACTCGCTCGCTCCCACACACAGCGGCGGGCAGCTCGGAGGCCTGAGGCCGCTCAGTCGCTCCTTCATTTTCCCTGGAGGAAGACCTTCTAAAGACAACTTCTGCTGGTTCAATCCAGAGGAGGCCTGCAGTGGAGGTGCGTTCACAGACCTGCCTGGAGGGTGGGACATTTGTCCACTATGAACTTTAGATGAAAGGTTCCTCGACGGGACGCTTATTGGGACAGGACAGTTGTCACTAGTGTTGCTCATCTGCAGGCTTGGACGCCACCACCCTGTTCTTCATCTTCCTGTTGCTGTGCCTGCTGGTTGGAGCTCTTCTCTACTGGTTTAGGTGAGGTTCTCGCACGTGACCTCTCATAGTTCTTAGTTAGGGTTAGGGTTAGGGTTAGGGTTAGTTATGGTAAAGCCTGATGACTCCCTGTGTCTCCAGGAAGTACAGAAGGGCCCAAAGCATCGCCAAACTCGTCCTGACGTTGGACAACATCGTCTTCATCGATACTCAAGTCAGCAAGAAGGTGAGTGTCAGCGGTCAGTCACGGCTGTCACGGTACCGACGCCACTCCACGTTCCTCTCTGCTGTTCTGTCTCAAGAAACTGAACGACGAGTCGATCATGAGGAGTCTCCTGGAGATTAAGACTCCAGTACGCTCAGCTGCCCGGAGTTACATCCTGACATCACCTGAGAGCTCCAATGTCGGGATCCTGGAGGTACACCTGCACCTGTGCCAGTCCGCTTTTACACGTGGTGGCTAATGCTTGCCTGACTCTGTTCTCTGATTGGATGTGCCGTCTCCAGGGCGACTGGGTTTGGCTGAAGAAGTTTCCCGTTGGAAAGATGGTACCGTCTGTCAATCAGAACACCAAGAATCTGTTCAGTCAGGTATGTCTCTTCACCGAACGCAGCTAAAAAGATGCCCTCAGACGTCACAAACCAGTGGTTACCTTCACCTCCGCGCGCTCCAAAACATCCATTTAGGATCAGGACACTTGTTGGGCGTTTGTCCAGTTTCTAGCAGCTGTCAATCATAAATGACGCCCCGTTTCGCTGCCTGTGCCGTCCAGCTCCGAGAGATGCGACACGAGAACCTGAACCTGTACCTGGGTCTGTTTTTGGACTCCGGGATCTTCGCTCTGGTGGTGGAACACTGTCCTCGGGGCAGTCTGGCCGACCTGCTGGCCGACGGCGACATGAGGCTGGACTGGATGTTTAAGTCGTCCCTGCTGATGGACCTCATCAAGGTCAGAGGAGGTCCATTGGTGGTTTCCTCGGCTCTCGCTGCGCATTATGTGACGTCTCTGTTTCAGGGGATGAAGTATCTCCATCTACGAGGTCTGTGCCACGGACGTCTGAAGTCCACAAACTGTTTAGTCGACGGCCGTTTTGTTCTGAAAGTCACCGACTATGGACTTCACATGATCCTTCACTCTCAGAACCTTCAGCTTCCTGAAGATGAGCAAGGTAACGGACACCCAAAAGTCAATGCTGTCGTGTGTATTCCACCATGTGAACCTGTCTGTCTGACTGCACCTGTCTGTCAGAACTATTGTGGGTGGCTCCAGAACTCTTGAGAAATCCAGTCGAAGGAGGTTCGTTTGCCGGCGATGTTTTCAGTTTCTCCATCATCATTCAGGAAGTGATCACACGAACGCTGCCGTACGCCATGATGGACATGCCTGCGCGTGGTGAGGCAGCCGTCTGTCCACCTGTCTGACAGCCCGTCTGTCCACCTGTCTGACAACCTGTCTGTCCTTCAGAAATCGTGGAGCGTGTGAAGAAGCCCCCTCCTCTCTGCAGACCTTTGGTTTCTGTGGATGAAGCTCCCACCGAGTGTCTCAGTCTGATGAATGAATGCTGGAATGAAGAACCCAGTAAGAGGCCGTGTTTCGATGATATTTTCAAGCAGGTAAGAGGAGCTGAGGGCTGCCCCCTGCTGGCCCACACAGGTTACTGCAGCTCCAGTCTAACAGACGTCTGTGTGCTGTGTTGCAGTTTCGGGGTATCAACAAAGGAAAGAAGGCAAACATCATCGACTCCATGCTGCGAATGTTGGAACAGTACAGTTCTAACCTGGAGGATCTGATCCGGGAGCGAACGGAAGAACTGGAGGTGGAGCGAAGCAAAACAGACAAGTTGGTGGGGCAGCTCCTGCCGAAGTGAGGACACCCTGGAAACGGGCTTGATGTGGCTCCCCTGCCCCCTCAGCCTGTTGATGGAACCTGTGGGATCCTGTGTTGCAGGTCTGTGGCCCAGGCGCTGAAGAAAGGCAAGCCGGTGCGGCCGGAGCATTACGCAGAGAGTACGCTTTATTTCAGTGATATTGTCGGATTCACCACCATCTCGGCTCTCAGCGAACCCATCGAGGTCAGTGAAACGCTGTCGATCATCAGCGACGCCGATTAGACGCTTCAGCTGTGTGTGTGTGCGTGCGCAGGTCGTCGACCTCCTGAACGATCTCTACACCATGTTTGATGCCATCATTGCTACTCATGACGTCTACAAGGTAGCAACATCCCACATGCACCAGTATCCTGGCGTGAAACCCGTCATGGGTCAGAAATCAAGGCGCTGATGATGGTTTGTGGGCAGGTGGAAACCATTGGAGACGCGTACATGGTGGCTTCAGGTGTTCCCAACAGGAACGGAAACCGGCACGCGGCTGAGGTGGCCAACATGTCTCTGGACATCCTGCACTCAATAGCAGCCTTTAAGATCAAACACATGCCGGAGATCAAAGTCAAGATCCGCATCGGCCTCCATTCAGGTGGCTCCTGACACCCTGCAGCACCGCCATCCTGACCGGACCACCATCGGGGTTTAATGGACGTTCTCCGTGTGTGTGCAGGGGCGCTGGTCGCAGGCGTGGTTGGCCTCACGATGCCCAGGTACTGCCTGTTCGGAGACACCGTCACCACGGCGTCACACATGGAAGCATCTGGACTGCGTGAGTTAGAAAGAGACCTGGACAGGAACGTGTCGTGGCCCAGCTTCAATAGCTGATCCGTAATCATGTTTTTGGCTCATCCAGCCTACAGGATTCACATCAGCCTGAATACAGTGAAGGTCCTGACCAGCCTCAAACTGGGCTACCACATGGAGACCAGGAAGACCCAGGTACCGTCACAGGTGCTCCTAATGATGCAGAAATCACGAAACTGAACTGGTTGTTGCTGCAGGTGAAAGGAGCCGTGGACACGTACTGGCTGGTGGGTCGAGACGGGTTCGACAAACCACTTCCGGTTCCTCCGGACCTCACCGGAGGGTAAGAACGTCCGTCTCCCCCGTCGTTTTCCCCTGCTTGCCTCTCTTCCCGTCTCCTTTTCCATATTCCCTGTCTGACTCGCCTTCCCATCTCACCTGTCTCTCTCTCTCCTGTCTGCCTCCCCTGCCTGTCTCAGGGCCAGTAACCATGGCATCAGCCTGGATGAGATCCCTGTTGAGAGGAGACAAAAATTTCTGGACAGACAGAAGAGGAAATGATGCCAACACACACCAGCAGGGTCACACACGCTACAGGACAGTTTCAGCCAAACCATCAGCCAAGCTGCTGAAGTTGTTCTTCCTACCGTGACGCCGCTGTTACCTGCTCAGGTTCTTTGCTTCACGCCAACATCAAGTTCTCCTGAGGAGTCTGACGTCGCTGCTGCCACCTGCAGGATGATGAGGGAAAGGACCTTCAGAGCAGCAGGAGGCAGAAACATCCTGTTGGAGAGGAGTTGGACAGTGACGGACATATTTACTCTGGCTGAGGCACCGAGTCAGCTTCCTAATGTCCTGTTGGTATTTGAGTCTGCCAATAAAGCAACTCTTCACACTCGGTGATGCTCAGTCTGTCCACGTCGAGGACGCTCACGTCCTGCTGAGTCTGGTTTCACCTCAGGGCTTCAACAACTCCTCAATGATCCACACATGAAATCATCTCGTCTCACAACTGCACAACACTTAACAGGAACAAATACGACAGACAGACAGACAGACAGACAGACAGACAGACAGACAGACAGACTGAATGAATGAATGAATGAATGAATGAATGAATGAATGAATGAATGAATGAATGGCATCAGCCCATCAGGAGACAGCAACTGTTCTCGCCTCTCCGGGAAGACAACTTTAGGAAAATAAGCTCAAGTCACGCCTCCACAATAACCACAAATCCAGCTCAGTGCAGTCTGAACCCTAACCCTAACCCTAACCCTAACCCTAACTTTAACCCTAACCCTAACTCTAACTCTAACTCTAACCTAACCTAACCCTAACTCTAACTCTAACCCTAACCCTAACTCTAACCTAACTCTAACTCTAACCCTAACCCTAACTCAAACTCTAACCTAACTCTAACTCTAACTCTAACCCTAACTCTAACCCTAACCCTAACTCTAACCCTAACTCTAACCCTAACTCTAACCCTAACCCTAACCCTAACTCTAACCCTAACCCTAACTCTAACTCTAACTCTAACTCTAACTCTAACCCTAACTCTAACTCTAACCCTAACCCTAACTCTAACCTAACTCTAACTCTAACCCTAACCCTAACTCTAACCTAACTCTAACTCTAACCCTAACCCTAACTCTAACCCTAACCCTAACTCTAACCCTAACCCTAACTCTAACCCTAACCCTACCTAACCCTAACTCTAACCCTAACTCTAACCCTAACCCTAACTCTAACCCTAACCCTAACTCTAACCCTAACCCTAACTCTAACCCTAACTCTAACCCTAACTCTAACCCTAACCCTAACTCTAACCCTAACTCTAACCCTAACTCTAACCCTAACTCTAACCCTAACCCTAACTCTAAACCCTAACTCTAACTCTAACCCTAACTCTAACCCTAACTCTAACTCTAACCCTAACTCTAACCCTAACTCTAACCCTAACTCTAAACTCTAACCCTAACCTAACTCTAACCTAACTCTAACTCTAACCCTAACTCTAACCCTAACTCTAACCCTAACCTAACTCTAACCCTAACTCTAACCCTAACTCTAACCCTAACTCTAACTCTAACCCTAACTCTAACCCTAACTCTAACCCTAACTCTAACCCTAACTCTAACCCTAACTCTAACCCTAACTCTAACTCTAACCCTAACTCTAACCCTAACTCTAACCTAACCCTAACTCTAACCCTAACTCTAACTCTAACCCTAACCTAACCCTAACTCTAACTCTAACCCTAACCCTAACTCTAACTCTAACCCTAACTCTAACCCTAACTCTAACTCTAACCCTAACTCTAACCCTAACTCTAACCCTAACTCTAACCCTAACTCTAACTCTAACTCTAACCCTAACCCTAACTCTAACCCTAACTCTAACCCTAACTCTAACTCTAACCCTAACCCTAACTCTAACCCTAACCCTAACTCTAACCCTAACTCTAACCCTAACCCTAACTCTAACCCTCCAGCTCAGTGCAGTCCAAACTTTATTAACTCGCTGATAGTTCAGAGAAGTTCAGGAACACTTGTGAATCAACACAAACGTCAGGGACAAATGAAGCTTCTAACGACCTGACGCACAGAACACAACACTCTGCCATGTTGCTGGGTGACGGGGGCAGAGGTCACAGGGCGACCTGCCCTAACCCTAACTAACCCTAACCCTAAGTAACCCTAACTCTAACCCTAACTCTAACCCTAACTCTAACTCTAACCCTAACTCTAACCCTAACTAACCCTAACTCTAACCCTAACTCTAACCCTAACTCTAACCCACTCTAACTCTAACACCACAAACACAACTGGAGCGACACACTCGGCAACAACGTCCTGGCGCCACCAAACACGTTTTTTTCCTCTGGAGCGCTGCTGCTCCTGAACGCATCACTAGACTCAGAGACTGAACGATGGACCGAAGATCACGTCAGTTGCCTGAACAACAGCAACTTCTCAGGGAACAAACAAGCAACAAGTCAAATCCTGAATAGAAAAAAGAAACAGCCAGTTCTCCGAACTTTTCTTGTTCTGCTTTTGTTTTGGAATCTGAGGATTCGACTTCTCAGAACCTGTTTGTTCCGCTCTAATCTGGATCACTGATCTGTTAAACATCAGAGTCTCAGAAACTACAATGTTAAAAACACACAAAATCAAACTCACAGTTGAAATAAAGTGACATCATTTTGAGTTCTGTCTTAAATCCTGTCAATTCCAAACAAGTTGAAATTCAGTTCAGGCTGTAAATTCCAATTAAAAGCCAAGTTTTTCCAGGAACTCCATATAAGTTCTTCAATAAGTTCTAAGGGGGCGGAGCTAAGCGTTGCTGTATCGCCACCTCTGTGGCGTTGACACACACCGGCATCATTTCTCGTCACGGGTTCATCAAGCAGCTCTGAAAAATGCTGACTTTTACTTAACATTAGCTGTAAATGTTTGTATTATAATTTTTACATAGAACTTTTTATTTGTTCATTTTTTGTACTAAAATGATTTGAATAACTTTCTAATTTTTAAAATGAAAATGATCTTAACCTTGTCAGCAAGGTATAAAAATGGATGTGATGGAATTCATCGCAATAATAATAATTAATAATAATTAATAGCAAACTATTGGAAAATGAAACCACACGGGGAACTGTGGCTCTGGTGTAATTTTGGGGAACTTTTGCAGAACTGCTGTTTTTAGCACGCGCAATATTTAACCACTCAAATGACTTCAATGCCAATAAATGCACCTGAATAGGTTGAAGCTAACCACACTGGTCAATATTCGTTATCACCAAGACAAAACGAGTCAATAACCAATGGCTACGGTGTCATCCAACAAGATGGCGTCACCCGGCCGTGGCCGCTACCGTCCTGCTCGCCTTCGTTCCCACTCAAGCTGAAGTGGTGGATTCGCTCTCAGACTGTGAAGAACTCTTCCTCAAAAGTCCTCCCCAGATCCCGGGAATCTTGGGGAACGGGACAATCCTCAACCGCAAACAAAAGGCAGTTTGTGACGCTGTACGACATCACGCTGTACGTCTACAGAAGGTCGGTGGGTGGTAGAACCACAGGTACGTTCTCACTCCTCAGGAGGCTGAGGGAACTCTTCTGTTTGCTGCTGGAAGACCAGTGAGGGACGGTTCATCAAACGAGGATTATGAAGGAGACACAAATTACAACGGAGGCCGTTTATTCCCCAGCTGTCATGCATATGATGAAGCTGACATAAAGTCAACCTTCACGCTGACACACGCAGGTCCACGAGCGAGTCGTTCCAACAGAGGCAGCTGGAGAAAGATGGAGATTTGTGTCGCCTGTGTCATGAAAAAATACTGCAGCAACAACGGTTGTGTTGTGGCAGGAGCACGTCCCGGCTCCAGCTCATACATATACCGTCCTTCCTCTACACAGCATTCTGCTGCTACAGCGCCACCACCTGGCTGGCGAGTGAAGACGCGCTTGTGCACCTGGAGACACAAACTGAGATGGACTCAGCAAGATACTGAGCTCTGAAGGCTCCTTTAATATGTTTCCTTCAACTCGGTGTCCCCGCAGCACAAGCGTAGCCGGGATTCACAACCAAATTAACAAGGACAAATCATGCCGGTGACCAGGTCGACCTTCTACCACAACCAGATCCCCAACCACAACTGGCTCTTCAGCCACAGCTGGTTTGCCGACCACCACCAGCTCCTTAACCAAAACTCATTTTTCAACCACTACTGGTTCATCAACCACAAACCGTTCACCAACTAAAACCAGTTTCCCAACCACAGCTGTTGAACAGATGTGGAGACACAGTCAAGCTGGGTTCCATTCATCCCAGTTCCCACATGTTCAGTCAGGAACGCCCACAAAATTAGCGATTACACACCTGTGCCTTTGTGTTATGTTGTTTTAAGTCTTTGATCTTATTGTTTGATCTTTTTTTTTTTTTAATTAATTCCATAAATCTGGGACAATGTTACCAATTTACTGAAAAACTTTACATTGAATGTTTGAAGTGCATCATTAAAGAATTCTGGCATTATCGGGTACATTATTCACCTGTTGTTATAATCACAGGAAGCCCAAACATCCGACCTTCTGAGTGCTTCTCAAAATCTTCACAAATATGAAGCATCACATATTTAGTGGTGTTTAGGTAAAAGTCCACGTATATTTGTCTCGTATATCTGGTGCACGAGGCTCCTTTTGGCGTTAAAACTCAGCGTCACGTGTCAGTGAAAATGATCAGAACAAGTTTAACATCAAACAATAAAGAATTCCTTAACTTCATGTTGACAACACTCCGGAGGGTGTAGCACTTCCGGCTCAACCTGTCACGTCATGCATCGCGCGCGCACACACCACGTGACCACAACATTCAATCAACATTTAATCAGGATGAATTTCTTCCCAACTATTAAGCTCCTTCACATCTAAACAACTGTAAATGGAGTTGATGTAACGGGAATAACCTGGTTTTAACCACAATAAATGAGCGCTGTAGCGCCACCTTCAGGATTATTAGGAAACCTGCTTATAGAGGAAACCCGAGGAGACCTGCCAACATCAGCAGGACACCAGCACTGAGAGGAGGATCAATAATAAACTGGCGAGTGTGCACAGCAGCTCAGCTGGGAGTCACGGTGACAGTGAGCACGCGCACACGCGCGCACGCACACACTCACAGAAGCCATCAGCTGCGAGCGAAGAGGCGGTGAATCCGAGGTGAGTTCTTAAAGAGATAGATAGATAGATAGATAGATAGATAGATAGATAGATAGATAGATAGATAGATAGATAGATAGATAGATAGATAGATAGATAGATAGATAGATAGATAGATAGATAGATAGACAGATAGACAGACAGACAGACAGATAGAAAGATGGACGGATGGATGGATGGATCTGTTTTTGAACTCTTCATCCATGAGTGAAGACTAATCTGACAAGTTTCATTTGGAGCATATTTATTCGTTTTCTTGCTGTGAATCTTAGACGATCATCAGTTCGTGAACCTTTGATGTTGCTGAATGGAATCTTTGATGTTGCTGAATGGAATCTTTGATGTTGTCATCACTTTTGTCTGCAGTAATGTGATCTGTCCTTCACAATAAAGGTCAAAGATCAGAGGGAATTTGTAACAGGAAGTGTGCATGAATCTTTAATAACGGCGGCGTGTTTGTTCATGTGCGTCTGAAACCATATTGGACAAATTGATTTATTATTGATAAGACCATGAAAGCCAATAATGACTCCTGACTACATTATTGATGAGCTGATAATGAAGTTCCACAATAAGATGATTGTGAGATTACACAGGTGTGACACACACACACACACACACAGACACACACACACACACACACACAGACACACACACACACACACACACACAGCAAGTTTTACAAATCTCAAATGTTCGTACAGATGTCACGTTGTTCATCATTCCGCTGTTCAAAGTTCCGTCAAGTTTTGGGAAAGCCGTCCAGCAGAGAGCGCAGCTACAACGGTGTGCCGATCACACGCAGCGTCCACGACAACCACTACTGCTCCGTCAATCCCTGCTTCGTTGCCGTGGTGACAGAGTGTGCAGGGGGCGGGTCCTTCTTGGTGCTGCCCATCCATCATGTGCGTAGAGCGCGTTTCTTCCCTTTAGCGCTGTAGCAGCGACCACCCGGCCGCCTGCGTTCACCTTTTCTGTTCTGCCTTCTTTGACCCCCCAGACGGGCAGGGTAGACCCTCAGCACCCCAGGGTGTGTGGACACCAGGGCCGAGTCCTGGACATCAAGTGGAACCCGTTTGACGATCACTGCATCGCCTCGTGTTCGGAGGACTGCACCGTGAGCGCCGCCCTGCTGGCCCGGCTCCACGCACGCCGGAGCCCTCACGCTTATGTTTGTGCCTTCAGGTGAGGATATGGGACATCCCCGCTAATGGGGTCCAACAGAACCTCACCAAGGCCAGGAAGACTCTGGCTGGTCACTCCAGGAGGGTCAGCCTCATTGAGTGGCATCCAACGGCTGAGAACCTGCTCCTTAGCTCCGCCTACGACTACAAGGTCCAGTGTTATGTTGGTCTCAGCACAGATGAGATAACCCCCCCGCCACCAGGATTATTATTCCAAACCTTTCCCTTGTCCCGCTTCACCTCAGGTGCTCCTCTGGGATGTGTCACAAGTGGGTGCCGTGCTCAGATGTCCAATCAGGGTGGTTCTGAGGCCCATCTACCACCGCTATCCATCTGAGGCGCTGCTGCTGTCCGTCAGCTTCAACGCTGATGGCAGCAGGCTGGTGGTCACCTCCAAGGACAGAAGGGTCCGGGTCCTGGACCCACGGACCGGGAAGATCCTACAGGTGTGCCTCCGAGCCTCTGTCCTGTCCGCGGGTTCTGCTCAGGCTAATGTTGGGAATGTTGTTGCAGGTGTCACGCTCCAAGTCCCACCGGGCCAACAAGGTTCTGTACGTTAACAATTTTCAGATGCTTCTGTCCACTGGAAGTTCACCCTGGAACCACCGACAGATCGTCCTCTGGGACCCCGTATGGACTTTAATCTGAGCACCGGCCTCCAAACACCCTGGAGCTGATGAGCCTCGATCAGAACCTTCTCTTTACAAATGGACCTACTCTCTTCCTGTGTGTGTGCAGGAGGACTTATCTAAACCGGTGCATGAGGAAGATTTAGATGGTTCTGCCGGGGTTCTGTTTCCATTCTACGACCCAGACACACACATTCTGTACCTGGCCGGAAAGGTCAGACGTTCTCCCAGAAGTCCAGTCCAGCCGTTTGCAGGTGTGTGAGCGGTGTGTTTGCTGTAGGGCGACGGGAGCGTCCGGTGCTACGAGCTGAGCGGTGCCAAACCTTTCATCAGCTTCCTGACGGACTGCAGATCGCTGCTGCCACACAAAGGACTCGGTGAGCAACCGGGGCCCAGCTGGACCACAGCTGGACCACAGCTGGACCACGCTGAGTTCCCATAGGTGTGACGTCTCTAGTGGCACCAGGGAGAATCGGACCAGCGTCCAGAGCTATTAAAGACAGGTGCGAGCTGAAGGTGGACGCCCGCCTGTGGTGGCTGACCCTGCCGCTCGCTCTCCTTCCAGGGGTGATGCCAAAGCGCGGCCTGGACGTGGGCAGATGTGAGGTCTTCAGGTTTTACCGTCTCATCGCCGTCAAAGATCTGGTGGAGCCGCTGTCCATGATCGTACCAAGGAAAGAGGTCGAGGACGTTTACACTTTCGCTATCGTCACAGCCAAGGTTATGAGTTGTTTGGTGAACTTTGACCTCTTGCCCTCAAGTCTGGAATCTTCCAAGAGGACCTGTACCCAATGACGGCAGGAAACCAGGCAGCCATGACAGCTGAAGAGTGGCTGCTGGGCGTCAACAGAGGTCACACTGCCGCCCAACCACACCCCCCACCCTTCACTTATATATAAGTGATAATCAATGGTCTTTTTGGACATGTCCTTCAGGCCCTGTGCTGATGTCTCTGAAGCCTGGGACAGCCAACCCTTACCCAGAATCCTCTGCTGACGAAGAAGTGAACTTTATGAAGATCCAGATGGATCCACCTGCTGTTGCAGCGACCCTCAAAGAGGTGGACCTTCCAGGAAAGGTTGGACGAGGTCCTCCGTTATCGGTCCCACCTTTCGTTGGTGACTCCTCCATCTGAGCTTCTCTTTCTAGGCCTTCCTCCATGAACAACTGGCCTACCAGGACGCCAAGTACCCCCGAGAGCCGGGCGACCTGGTGGACTGGCAGCCGGACGACACCCAGATCCCACTGTGGACGTACCCACACTGCCAGGAACCAGCAGAGAGACCCCCGCCAACCACGGAAGCGGAGGTGAGAACCTCTCTGCCTGGCCTGAAGCAGGGGAACCCGCCAACACAATATCTCTGCTCGTCTTCGTTTCAGCTCCTGTTCGAATTTTACAGACAGCAAAACCAAATCCGAGAACTCAGAGAGGAACTCGACCAGAAGGATGTGAGTGTTCACCCGCAGAAGCTACAACTGCACCAGGTTCACTGATAGATTGATTTGTTGTGCAGATGAAGATTTCTAAGCTGGAAATGCAGATCAAGAAGCACCTGCCTCACCCAATCAGTGTCCAGGATGAAGGTCGGCATGGAACCTGTTAAGAAAGCACATCTCACAAATTTGTTATTTTTCCAAATCCATGTGACTTATCAACAGAACCATCTAATTAACTTCATGTTTTTTTTCTTTAAATAAAATCTAGACTAAAATTCATTGGAAAAGGTGCTTCTGTCACCACCACCAGGTGGCAGCACTCACCCCTAATTGCACTAGGTTGCCTGTGCTAGCAAGGAGGTTAGCCGTTAGCATAGAGGGAACCGGAAAAGCTGAGTAAAGACGACAAGAATCAAAATGGTACAGTTTTATTTACAAAGTCCTTGTGTTTTTATTTTTGACTTACAGAAGAAAAAAAAAACTCAGTGTGACTGTGAAATCTGAGCAGGAAGACAAAGATGGCGTTACCCAGGCAACCACACAAACACAAACATCTCTGAAAAAATATTTCTTTAAAAAGCTCCAACGGCAAAAGAGACAGGATTGCCCTGAGCGCGCTCGGCCTCTGGGGGGTCTGTCCGTGACGTCAGCGTCGCTGAGGAATGATGGGAAACGGAGCGACCCGCGGAGTTTCCTCCGCACAGGTGAAAGGAATGTTTACTGGATGGCAACAGCGTGGGAAATCTCAGTTTCAAAAACGGACATTTAGTCTCCTGATTGTCTAAAACAGCAAAAACTGCGGATGTTTCTTAGCGCAGTTTCTGGGTCACAAGCGGACGTTTGTTTCTGGTTCCGGTTCGGATCAGAACGACACAATTCAAGGTGAGAACATTCAGACGGAGAAGAAGCTGCTGATGGCCGCAGAGGAGGGGGCGCGGTGGAGCACGGGGGTCAGAGGTCAAGCGCTGGTGAAGAGGGGAGGGGCCAGAGCGCTCAGTCCTCCTCCTCGTCATCGTCCCCTTCGTCCTCAACGTCCCTCTTCCTCTTCTCTCCTTTGGCAGCCGTCGAATCCTCGTCTGAAGCGCAAACACCAAGTTACACGACGTGATCCGACTACAGGAAGTAAAGGCTGACCTGTTTCCCTGACCTTCATCCTCGTCCTCCTCTTCCTCGTCCTCCTCGTCCTCGCTGTCCAAGTCTCCGTTCACTTCTCCGTCCTGCACAAACATCAACAATAAGAAGCGCTGCACGTTTACTGGCCTCCTCCAGAACATCAAATATCCGGATGGGGACGCTCCGTCCCGGAGACTCACCTCATCCTCCCCGCTCTCGTCCTCCTCCTCTTCCGCCACCACTTCCTCATCATCCTCCTCTTCCTCATCTTCAAAGTCTTCAGATTCGCCCTCTAAGAAGCACCGGATGTTTACAAGCCTCAAACTCCCGTTTCTGCCGCCACTCGGCGCTTCGCGCTCACCTTCGTCGTCCTCGTCGTCCACGATGTCTCCCTCGCCGTCGGAGTCGGACGCCTCGCAGTCGTCGATGTCATAACCGTCCAGGTAGGTGAGCTGTGGGAGGAGCTTAAAGATGGACTCCCTGTAGTCGCCCAGGTTCGTCACCTCGCAGTTAAACAGGTCCAGGCTCTTCAGCTGAGGAAGCTTTTTCTGCCGAGGCAACAACAACCATTAACTCCTCCAGACGCGCGCGTCCGCCCGAACATTCAAACCCACCAGAGGCTCCAGCGTGCTGATGTCTTTGAACTTGTTCCCGCTGAGGTTCAGGTGTGTCAGGTTGACCAGGCGCTCCGCCAGCACCTCCAGACCGCCCGATATCCTGTTGTCGCTCAGCTCCAACTGCAGCCACACGTTTCAGTCAGCACCAAACCAAACATTCTGTGTTCAGACCAGACGAAACCATGCGAACCTTTTTTAGTTTGTCCAGTTTGGGGATTTCGGCGACGCTGCTCAGGCCCACGTTGATGAGGCTGAGCAGCTCCAGGTTGGAGAACTCTGCTGTGATGCCCTCAATCTTGCCGTCATCGGAGCGACAGTTGTCCAGGACCAGCTCCTTCACCTGCGGGAGGCGGAGTCACACACAAACGGTTGCAAGCTGAGCCTTTGATGTGGAATCAGAAACTGAGCCTTTGATGTGGAAGCTGAAACCGACGGCGGTTCACTTCCTGGACTCAGCGGCTCTTTCAAATTAAAGTCCTGTGGCGAATATTCCATAAGACGTATGTTTAGATTTACTCTGCGTGTGTGTGCGTGACTGCGCGCGCGCACACACCATGTTGGAAAGGATCCCGGCCGAGTCTGTTTATAAACTCCTGACACGTGACGCTGCTGTTAGCTGCTCCGCTAACAATTCCTCCACTTCTCCACCCGTAAACGCGACCCGCTGAAGGGGTCCGGGTCCAAATGACACGGGCCACATGCTGGTCTCGGAACAGTCACTACCGGGTTTGTTAAAAGCGACCAGCACCGAACAGGACGGCACCATTTTATCGAGCTAGCGTTAGCGGCTGCTAGCTGCGCGCCTTTAGCAGGTCGGACACATGGGCTCCGGCTAATCTCTGGAGAGGCGTCAATAATAACACCGAGTCGTGTGGAAGTGTATAAATAAGATGCTTTATGTATAGCTGAGGTGAGCAGCACCGTAACAGAACACCTTTGCTGCCCAACACGAGCATTAAAGCCAGAACAACTCGGAGTTGAGTTGGCTGAAAGAACCAGTGTTTCCTGCACTGTAACGGTAATAACCTGCTTTCCTGTAGGGTCCCAACTCAAGTGAGCCCAGAAGACGCGTGGCCACATCCAGCCGACATTAACCATTAAAGGCTGTTGGCCCCAATATCGAGATTATGAATATTAGGTAAAAACAAGCGCTAAACCGCTGCGCGTCCGCGCTCCGACCTCCGGTAGGAAGGCAGCTCCAGAGGCCGGATACCGGCCATGGAACACGGGACCGTAGGAATCCATGGAGACCGTCCAGGGGCCACAAACACTCTGCCATGTGCTCGCCATCTCCTGCTCCTGCGGCAGGACAAGTTCCAGCGCCCGATCAAGACACCAACCCGCTTTACTCACCTCCGAAGGCGGCCGGTGTCGCAGTTCTAAATTGACCCGTTTGTTCATGTCCATTTCCCCGTTTTCCCTGAGATTTGTCGTCGTTTCAACACGAAAAACTTATTTTCACCTCGATCCTCTTCTGACTATCAACGTGCCAGTACCGCGGTGAAGCTAGCGAGGGTAAAAACGGGGAACTTCCGGGTGCAACTTCCAAAATAATACTCAGGACACGACATCTGAGGCGCGCTGGGCGGTTCCCCAAGCATTTATTGTGAAGGAAAAGTCGACATCATCCGGTAATGGCCGGTTTTTGAACACACACTTGACGAAAGAACAGAAAACACAAGTAGGACGTATTCGTGTCGCACATGGAAAAAGTGGGTCAAATCATTTCTTCGAGAAGATACATTCATAAACGTAGGATTTTACAAATACGTGATCAAAACTAAACAGCTTGCAAAATAGATCGATTTTATTATTTATTTTGTTAATAAACCATTCAAAATGAAGCATCAAATTTTGATAAATTAGTTTAACACAGAAGGCAACGCGTTTTCTGTTTATTAATCTTAACAGATGATCAAACAACTATCGAAGTTGCACCAGAAAAGAAATGATATGATGAAAGCGTTGAATATCCGAGGGGCTCGTGAATGCATCGTTGGTTGGTTTTCAAAAGCCCGGTTGGCTGATGTCGCATCCGCAGCGCCCCCAGCGGCCATCGCCCGTCATTACACCCACTAACAGCGCGTGAAGGTGGAATTATCCCGGGAAATATGGCGGGAAATATGGCTCGGAATTATCATGTTCCATGCCGGAATCCAACAAAGGGATGAAATGTTCTACAGTGTAAACAGACTGAATCACGGTTTCTTCCTTCATTATTCAGAATTCTTTATTGTTATTACATTGTAGTTCATCTTCACGACAGGCAGTTATACGTACAGTGGTCTTAGATTATATCATCATCCAATACGAGGAGAGCAACAGTAAGAATTAGTATCACAACTAGGTTTTTCCCTGGCACAACCGCTCCCACCCTCCCCAACACACACCACGGAACCGACAACCCTCAAATACGCTACAGGTGCCAAAACTGTAAATAAATAAGAACAATAATCCAAAGTGCCAAAGCAATACGTAAATAATCATCCATGAAAAAGTATGCACAAAACGCGTCATGTGATGGGCACATGTGGGCCAACAGGAGGCGCCAGGTTCCACCGTCAGCAGACGGACATCCGGGTCGGGTCAGGTGACCAGGACCTAAAATCAGACCAACCAGAAGAAACTGTGGAAGATGCGTTTGACAGCCGAAGTCACCTGACCTGTGTGGATGGAGCCCAACAGATGTAGCTAACGTTTGTCCAGGTCAAAATAAGGGATCTTCTCTGACCACGACCGGCTTTGGAAATCAAAATAAACAGAGTCAACGTGGTGGAGGTCCAACTCCTCTTCAGGTGATCAATGCACCGCTAACGCTGCACATTCCAGAAAACAGAAAACTGTCTTAAAGCACTTCGAAATCTGAGGACAAGTGCCAAACACTTAGCTCGTCTGTGTCCAACTAAATAAATAAATACATGCCTGAACCATAAAAACGGATCATTAATGTTTAATCATGCCAGCTGGAGGAAAACCTGCCCGCTTATTTCCTGTCGGTCTGCAGATGTGACGCAGTTTGCTAGCATGCAGCTCACAGACTTACACAGGTGGACGAAAACTCAAAACATTCACAATCCTAAATGACAAAACACAAGTCAGCTCGAACCTCTGACAACAACCTGTTGGTTTTCTGTTTTCTGTTGCTGCCTTAGCTAGCCTCTTCCTGGTCTCAACACAAACAGGTGATTAGCATCCTGACAACTTTACAGCGATGAAGCCTTCGAAATATAAAAATGTTTTCTGTATAATTTTACTGTGAAAAGCCACAAACACAAATAATAAATCACGACAGTTATTTCGAGTGAAAGGTAAACTGGTTGGTCACATCTGGCACATTAGCATTAGCTGTGCTAGCACAGCTTGCGGTTGCTGTATGACCATGGAAGTTTTTAATAAAACAACTGTTTAGTTCTGATCTGTTTCTTAGTAGCTTCTGATATTTGACGCGACTATTCTTTTGATATTAATTTTTTTTTCGCTCGGCTCTGACGGAAGCTACCACACTGGGATCAAGGATTTGTTCGACTGTTTTGTTCGTTCTTGCAGACCCAATCCGCCGCTAATAAAAGAACATTTAACAATTAACATCGATTTTCACACTCAACACTGCTCTTCCACGTGTACATGCGCTGTATGTTGTTCATCTGGAGCTAGCATGGCTCAAATTAGCACTACGTTATGATTACACACCAACGCCCATCTTAAACTTTTAAAAAAATGTGATTTATGTATTTTATTCTAATAATCAAAGATCGTTAAACTTTAACACTGGAACTTTAAAAAAAGCACATTTCCATCAAATGATACTGAACATGGCGTTGCCCACATCCCACAATGCACTGCAGTCGTAACAGCGTTGCGCACAGGACCACAGTTAAAACTAAACTCATAGTTTCTGTATGATTACTGTTACCATGGTTACACGTGTGACATCATAAGGTTCTAAAACAAACCAGAATCACAGGAGTGCAGAAAAAAAAGTGGTTTTTGTGTTATTCCGTGGATTTAATGGCACTGGGAAAAATGTCGCACACGCAGGAAACACGTATGAACAAAGACTGAGCTCTGCTGGTTCAAGCTCGCGAAGATGTCGAGTCCGATCTTAGTGCAGGTTGGTTCTGGAATCTGATCAGTTCATGCAAATGGCCGGATCGTACCGACGTCGCAAACATGAGCACGGAGCCATGCTAGTAGGCAGTGCTAGCCGAGGAGGAGCGGGAAGAGGAGCGGGAAGAGGAGCGGGAAGAGGAGCGGGACGAGGAGCGGGAAGAGGAGCGGGACGAGGAGCGGGAAGAGGAGCGGGAAGAGGAGCGGGAAGAGGAGCGGGAAGTGGAGCGGGAAGAGGAGCGGGAAGTGGAGCGGGAAGAGGAGTGGGAATAGGAGCGGGAAGTGGAGCGGGAAGAGGAGTGGGAAGAAGAGCGGGAAGAGGAGTGGGAAGAGGTTTAGGAAGAGGAGCGGGAAGAGGAGCAGGAAGAGGAGCGGGAAGAGGAGTGGGAAGAGGAACGGGAAGAGGAGCGGGAAGAGGAGCAGGAAGTGGAGCGGGAAGTGGAGTGGGAAGAGGAGCAGGAAGAGGAGCGGGAAGAGGAGCAGGAAGAGGAGCAGGAAGAGGAGTGGGAAGAGGAGCAGGAAGAGGAGCGGGAAGAGGAGCAGGAAGAGGAGCGGGAAGAGGAGCAGGAAGAGGAGCAGGAAGAGGAGTGGGAAGAGGAGCAGGAAGAGGAGCGGGAAGAGGAGCAGGAAGTGGAGTGGGAAGAGGAGCAGGAAGAGGAACGGGACGAGGAGCAGGAAGAAGGAAAGGTGGAAAAGACAGGAATGAGAGAAGGAAAGGAGGAGGTGAACACAAATGTTTGCGGCTGGTTTGGAATAGAACAGGTCAGAACGCACAGACAGACACAAACATGCACGTACAGCTACGCCGCGCCTGATCGGGAACTCTCCGAAGCCCCGCTGGTATTTAAAGCGCCCCCTGGTGGGCGGAGCTCCTCTGGGTCAGCACCGGGCCGTCACTCACCCTCTCATCTGGCACCAAAGGTCCTCGTCTCCTCCCTCGCAGGGTTCGTTACCGTCCCTGCTGTTTCAGTTCATGTCGTTAAAGCAGAATCGCACAGAAGCACAGAAGAAGTAGAAGGGGCGTGGCTTAAATACAGGTCAGACTGGTCGGGAGATCAAAGGGAACTGGGTCGCCGGGACCCTGGGGCTCCTAATGAGGGAGGGGCACCAGGATATCCACGTAGTTGATGGGAAAGAAGCCCGACTGGCCGTTGATCATCCCTTCGTACCAGTTGTCGTCGATCTGGTTGGTGAGGGTGATGATGTCGCCCTCTTTGAAGCCCAGCTCGCCGTCGTTCTCGGGTTCAAAGTCATAGAGCGCTCGGCAGCAGGGCTGGTCCATCGGCGCTGAAAGACAAAGCAACAGTTGTGAGGCGGAGCACAGCCGGTTGAAGTCCCGGGTGGGAAGAGTCACCTGGCGATCTCCCGGGCGACTTGGCGCTGTGAATCCCGCCGTTGTGGCTCTCGCTGGGGGGCAGCAGCTCCAGCGTCATGCGGGGTTTGGGCGTAAACTCCTTCCGGGGTTTACAAGACGCTTCCTTTATCCTGAACGCAGGAAAACCACACGCGGAATCAAACCGCGCTCATCATGGTGTTCCGCAGTGGCAGGTGGGCGGAGCCTACCTGTCCTCCATCTTACTGGAGAGCTGCTGGAGGATTTCAGCGGAACGTCTGTGGTACTCTAACTGGGCCTGAACCAGCGCCGCCAACTGGCTCACCTGTTCAATCTGCAACACACACACACACACGCACGCACACACACACACGTGTCAGGAATCTTTCAAATCAGGTGATCAATCAGGTGAACTCACGTCACTCTCCAGCAGGTTGAACATGCTCTGCTCCGCGATCTCTTTGCTCTCGTCGAACTTCTCCAGCGCCTGTTTGATCTCCTCATCCTGGACCTTCCCCTGGCGTTTCTTCTTGTAGTCGAAGTCCAGGCGGCGGCCCTCCATCTTCTTCAGATGGTGCTGCGGGACACAGGCCACCTGGGTGACTCCGCCTCCTCCACATCTGCACGAGGGGAGCTGATGTTGCTCACCTGGATCTCTTTCAGGTCTTTGTCGTGGAGGTTCTGCAGAGGGTCGATGAAGTTCTGTTTCACCTCCATGTCCAGGGCGTCCTTCACCTCCCCAAGCTCCTTCATCGCCTCGCTGGCTTCGATCAGAGCCGAACCTGAAGGTGACCGTGGACGAGGGGTCAAAGTGCGAGCGCGTTCAGCCCCCTCAGCTCATCACTGACACAGCTCGCTAACACGGCCGCAGGTTAAAGGTCAACAACGCTCACCAAAGCTGGAGTCCTCCCCCAGCTCCCTCCCAAACTTCAACATGGTGTCGCCCAGGACGGTCTCGGCCTGCGGGTACCCGGGTCCCTTCTCCTGCCCACGGATCTTTGACATGGTGTTGATCATACTCAGCTTGGCTCTGGACGCTGCGGGACGGGAACGCGCGTTAGCAAACAGTGGTAGCCACGTGCGCTGACGAGCTGCGTGCCCGAGTTCTTACCTGGGTTTGGTTGAAGATATTCTGTGGTTTTGGTCATGATGTCCAGCACCGCTCTGCTGGTCACGTCCACCTTCTGCAGAGCAACAAACGGGACAGGTTTGCTTCCACAACGAGGCTCCACAGGAAGCTACAGCTAGCTTAGCACGGGAAAAAGCTTCTTACAGAATAATCAGAGTCAACTCAAGATTCTAAACTAAAAGGTGGTCAAATGTTGCCTGTTTAATGCTGAACATGAGGGAATTAAAGACGTAAGTGTTTTTGACTTGTGTCCTTGAAGTCCTGGCCGCTAGGTGGCAGTGTTGGACTCAATCGCAGCGGGAACAGGAAGTAAAGGTGTAACTGCTGTTTTACAGTGATGTGAAAAACAAATAACATTTAAAATCATTTGCTTAATATACATATTTTAGTTTTACTTTTTCCATTTCTCGGAAATCATCGTCCAGTTTGGTTCCTTCTGCTCCTCCGACCTTCTCACTGACTTTCTGTAAAACAAGACACACAAACGCTTCCATGCTTAGACTGAAATATCTATATTAGTCGTCTTGTTGCGTGTTAAATTAATACATTTGATTTGGTATGAAAGAATAACTAGAAATCAATCATTCTAAACCAGGATTAACATCACAGCCAGATTTGGGATTAAATGTCATCAAAAAACATCCATCCATCCATCCATTCTCTGCCGCTTATCCGGGGTCGGGTCGCGGGGGCAGCAGCCTAAGGAGAGAATCCCAGACTTCCCTCTCCCCAGCTACTTCCTCTAGCTCATCCGGAGGGATCCCCAGGCGTTCCCAGGCCAGTCGAGAGACATAGTCTCTCCAACGTGTCCTGGGTCTCCCCGGGGGTCTCTTACCGGAGGGACATGCCCTGAACACCTCACCAGGGAGGCGTCCAGGGGGCATCCTGACTAGATGCCCAAGCCACCTCATCTGGCTCCTCTCAACGCGGAGGAGCAGCGACTCTACTCCGAGCTCCTCCCGGATGGCAGAGCTTCTCACCCTATCTCTAAGGGAGAGCCCAGCCACCCTACGGAGGAAGCTCATTTCAGCCGCTTGTACCCGGGATCTTGTTCTTTCGGTCATAACCCAAAGCTCATGACCATAGGTGAGGGTAGGAACGAAGATCGACCGGTAAATCGAGAGCTTCGCCTTTTGGCTCAGCTCTCTCTTCACCACAACGGACCGGTGCAGAGCCCGCATTACTGTGGACAAAAAAACATTTATAACTTAAACTTGTTTTTTCTGTATTTTTATTTGCAAAGTCCTAAAACCTGATTCTTTTTAGACAATGTCGAGGAAATCAATAAAACGGAGCGTTCTGTCTGCAGAGTGACGCCTCCTGCCTTTTAATCAGCTTTGGCTGCAGGGGGGCGGAGCCAGTAGGGGGTGTTTCCCGCCATGACTCACAGCCGTCGCCCCCACTGGACTCCTCTCCTGGAGAACACGCGTGTGTGTGTGCGTGTGTGTGCGCGTGTGTGAGACATCAATATCAAGATGCAGTTGCCATGGAGATGGGGTGGCTGGGCTGGTTGCAGAGGTGCAGCGACTCAGCGTTACCTCAGAGTTTCTGACTGTTCTTTTAGAGCAGTGGTCTCAAACTATCGGCCCGCGGGCCAACTGCAGCCCGCGGGCCGATAGTTTGCGGCCGCCGCCATAATAATAAAGCTTAATGTTGGTTGAGTTTGATATGAATGGCGCTTCACAGTGTTGTGTGCAGAGCTGAAGGAACCCACCAATCACGGTGGAGTATATGGCTCTCGGGGGCGGGACATCGACCGGGCTCGATACGAGCAGAGAAACATTCCTCAACAATCAACCAGCGATTGTGAATTACACAACAGTTCGTACCGACCAAGCAATCTGATTGGACAAGAGACGTCCCCTGAGTGCTCATATTGAGCATCAGCACTGAGACTTTTACTGCTGTTCAGGCGCTTCAGTTAGCAGAGACAGGAGCTCAGTCAGAGCCACACTCCCCCGACCAGGAGCTCCTCCCGCCTCTGCTGCCTGTTACAGTTACAATCGGACCTGAACGTTAAAACCCGGTCCGACCTGTGTCGATCACATAGCAGGTAAACAAACGTAATACGGTATCAACGTCTCGGTCCTGTTGCTCCGGTACTAATCAGGACGGTGGCTCCTTTAGTGACAACTTGCACTGGAGCTCGGTGGAAACGGGCGCTAGCTTGAAATGTTTACGTGCTGCCTGGCAACAGCCTCGTCTCCCTTCCAGTTGCGGAACTATTTGTCTCGGCGGAGCCAAATTAATGGTTAGATAAACAAACAAATCATAATCTTGTTGCTTGTTACTGGTAACTAATAAAATGCGCTTATGGAACTGTTGTATGAAAGCAGTATCACTCTGGAGGTCGTGCTGTTATACTGAATATCAGCACGGGCTGATTAGCTGCAGCCTCGTGCTACGATAGCATCAGTCTATGAATCACACGAGCGCTGATGTTCAGTATCACACTCAACCTTGAGTGTGATATTGCTTAAACACTCACTTTTTCTGCTGCATTTTGAATCGGAGCAGTTTGTTGTGAACTCGCAACATTAGGCGGAAATTAGGAAACATCAAGGCGACAGCGAGTGGGATTATACATAACACAGCCCCAAACGCACAGAGAAGGTTGCAGTGCTGAGGAGTAGGCAAAGTCCCAGGGAGAAGAGAGCGCCATCCGGCAGTCGAAGCTAGCTACGCAGTTAGTGAGGTGATTGCTAAAGCAGGAAAACCATCCACAGAGGGTGAATTAGTCACAAAGTGCATATTAGAGGCTGCAGGTATGGTCTGTCCAGAAAGAAAGATGAGTTTAGCAACATCAGCCTTTCTGCCAACACCAGTGTATACTCAGTTGCTCTTGATGAGACCACAGACACCACCGACACTGCCCAGCTCGCAATATATGTCCGTGGAGTTGAAGACAACTTTGTAGTTATGGAGGAGTTGCTCACAGTAATTCCAAGGCCAGACCACGGCTCAGGAGATATTTCACCAGAGGTTTGTTGGAATAACTACCGATGGAGCGCCATCAATGATGGGGAGAAAAGGGACTGGTGGCACTTGTTCAGATAAAACTGGAAGAGGAGGGTGTGGAGGAGGCCATTGCTCTGCACTGCTTTATCCAGCAGCAGATGCCTGAAGTTCGATAATGTGATGTCTGTCGTTGTGAAATGCATCAACCACATCAAAGGGGCTTTAAAGCACAGAAGGTTCCGTGCTTTTTTAGAGGAGATGGAATCAGAATAGGGAGGTGTGCTCTACTTCTCTGAGGTGCGTTGGCTCAGCAGGGGAACGTGCTGAAGAGTTGAGAGAAAAAGTGAAAGCCTCCATGGAGAAGGATGGGGTGGCTGTTCCTGTGCTGAGTGATCCCAAATGGCTCATGGACTTAGCTGTGAACATGAACTTAATGTACTGACCAAGAAGTTCCAAGGCCAGGGGCAACTTGTCAGTGCTGCCTATGGTAACGTCAGAGCATTCACCACAAAACCTTTGTTATGGAACGCCCAGGTCTCTATTTCCCAGCATGCAATGCACCATTCCGTGATCAGAAGCATGTTGATGTAATTTTGAAGCTGCAGGAGGAATTTGAACACAGATTCGCAGACTTTAAGACGCCCAGAGCCAGATTTCAAATTTTTGCGGACCTCTTCTCCTTTGATGTGCAAGATGCCCCTCCTGTGCTTCAGATGGAGCTCGTGGACCTTCAGTGCAACTCTGAACCTAAAGCCCAGTTCAGGGAGGTGGGTGGAAAGCAGACAAGCTGTCCCGGATGCTCCAGTGGACCATGTCCCTTTTTGGGAGCACGTACGTGTGTGAAAAGCTCTTCTCCACCTTGAACTTCAATAAGTCCAAGTACAGGTCCAGACTGACTGATGAGCATCTTCAAGCCCTATTGAGGGTCTCACCTGCTTCATCCCTCAAACCAAATGTGGCTCGGCCATGTGAGAGGAAACGCTGTCAGGTCGCTAGCAGCAAGAAGTAGGCAAGAGACGCCACGTTCAGAACGTTCATGTTCAATGATCCATTCTTGTTCAGAAATTAGAGGTTAAAGAGCTGTTAACACAGACATTTGAATGGGAATAATAATAATTAAATTTCTCTGGTCAGCAGCAACTATATGTGGTGTCTTCACTTTTCTATATCTGCTGTATTATTATTATTATTATTATTATATTTATTGCTGATTGCTATATTTTCTTATTAATTCTTAATTTGTTTATTTTTTCATCTTATTTTGTGTAAAAAAAAAAAAGGTGGTTGTGATGGGCCTAATGTGGCCCAGCCTCCCCCTGCCTCGCCCAGCCTCGCCCAGCCTCCCCCTGCCTCGCCCAGCCTCCCCCTGCCTCGCCCAGCCTCCCCCAGCCTCCCCCTGCCTCGCCCAGCCTCCCCCTGCCTCGCCCAGCCTCGCCCAGCCTCCCCCAGCCTCCCCCTGCCTCGCCCAGCCTCCCCCAGCCTCCCCCTGCCTCGCCCAGCCTCCCCCAGCCTCCCCCTGCCTCGCCCAGCCTCCCCCAGCCTCCCCCAGCCTCCCCCTGCCTCGCCCAGCCTCCCCCAGCCTCCCCCAGCCTCGCCCAGCCTCGGCCTCCAGCGGACCCCAGGTAAATTGAGTTTGAGACCCCTGTTTTAGAAGAAACTGAACTCACAAACTACTTCCTGTTTGATGCTCCTGGAGCTAAATGCTAAAGAGGCGCGAGCTGCCGTCAACGTGCAACATTCACTCTGAATTTCAGGCAGAAACTGGCTCATTTTCCAGCAACATATGAGATGTGATTATTTTTGATCCGTCTGAAACCGAACCAACACACCAAGAATAAACAGCATTTTACTGTTAGCAGGACTGCTAATGTTAGCCAGGACGTCACCAGGAATCATCATTGGGTCCGTGCACCCACGCTGCTGACGGTCTGAAGCATTTCCAAACGATGACTCGACACTTTTTCAGGACTGTTTACATGACGACTCAGCGATTTTTCTTGGGTTCGGTATTTTTTCTTGCAGTATGAGTTGACTTTGTAGAATAACCAGATTCACTCATTTAAACAGAAAGTTTCCATCTGCTACGAGCTGCTCATGCTAACGCCTGTTAGCCTCAGAGGAGCGCCCGGTGGGCGGAGCTTCAAACAGCTGCCCAGGATTGATGTGGCAATAAAACCAGGCAGAAAGGCTGAAGGAGGATATGAGAAAAGAGGGATGTGTCAGAATGTCCGTCAGCTCCGCAGGTCGTCACTAGACAGAGGTCAAGGGTCAGAGGTCAAGCTGCCCGCAGGTGAAAAAACACACCTGCACACAAAGATGGAGGAAGGGTTCCTGTGCAACGCCATCACATGGAAACAGCCTGAAGGATGATCAATTATTGAGCCCGTGTGTGTGTGCGCACATGCCTGGTTGCCATGACAACCCTGCCTCTTGAACCGGAGAGGACCATGTCTCAGATCCCCTCCTTCATTTCCGCTGCTGATTTTAGCATCTTTCCTCTCTCTCAGTTCTTCCTCCCACCATCATCCCTCCTCTCTTTCATGCTCTCTCTCTCTCTCTGTGTCTCTGTCTCTCTCTCTCTGTGTCTCTCTCTCTGTCTCTCTCTCTCTCTCTCACCAGTCGAGGAAACAAAGCTAATAAAATCAAGTGTTGAGCAGTGAAATTAGCAGTTCATTTAGCGCTCTGATCCAAAGCTAAGTGAGCTCCGCCCACGGTTCCTTCAGGTGATTCCAGGGACGTGTCCTCGTCCAGCTGTGCAACAATAATCAATAATCAGGTTACAGCAGCAACCAACAAACTCCTCTTCATGAATCGAGTCCGAGGTTTATGGTTACGAGTTCTTTAACCGTCCAGGTTTAGAGTCTCAGCCCAACGTGTTCCACATTAGCGCAGCTGGCTAGCATTGTAGCTAACATGGGTGGACTCAGAAGCTGTCCCGATGTTGTCCCAGGTGCTTCCCAGACGTCTGTCGTCTTTCCTTCCTTTATTCTCGTTGCTCTGCTTCTCTTCTCTCATCTTTTATTCAGATGAATCGAGGTGTCCCATTTCCTTCCTGTCTCCGCTCGCTGACAGTGGAGATGGTGGCGGACATCTTGGTTTGGGGCACAGTGACCACGATAGCGTTAGCTGCCCTCACACCGTTGATGTAGCATCCTCCTTTTAAACATGACCTCAGCAGGAAAACATCTGGCTGGTTTCTCCCAGTTCGCTCACATTTGTGAGTGTAAAATTCTGTGATGTTCCGTTTGTGAGCTGCAGAAAATGGTGAGGAATGATCAAATCCTGTTGCCCCTGGCAACAGAGGGGGAGTGCTGCACTGTGTTGGCTGGTTTGGCCCACGAATCAACAGTTGAATACATCCCAACAGAGACATCAGTTCCCACAGTTCCCAGTGCGTCTCCTGATGCGTCGCTGGTCTGAGGGTGCAGACTGGTTCCAGCTGATCTTCTCCGTCTGTAACTGTGACCTTCTGCAGTTCTGACCCAGTTCTGCCCTCAGGAATCCAAACCACCATCTGCTGCCGGAACTTTCCTGACCTGTGCGCCGCTAAGTGCTGCTGCTAACAGAGAACAACACAAACACTGGCAGATCCCAGGGCTGTTAGCAGCAGTTAGCACAAGCTAGCACAGGTTAACAGAAATGTCATCAGACTCACGCGTCCACTAAACTCAGTACAAACAAAAGAGCCCCAAAACCAGGTAGAAACCAGTCGTGCAACTGTGAACAGCAACATCCTGGCACCACGGGGGGGGAGGGGGGGGGGCACCAACAGCTACATCATGATTCTACTGGTCGTCAGTACTAAAAAACAATTAATGATCTAAATGTTGCAAATAACAGAAAGGTGAGAGGACACCGTTAGTAGAGGAGGAGGAGGAGGAGGAGGAAGAGGAGGAGGAGGAGCCGATCGGTCACATGACTCTCCCTCACATCAATCCATCAGCTGTTGTTCTGACAGATTTATCCCCACAAACCAGAGTACTAAAGTCAAAATGTGAGACAGGGGGAGGATGTTTCACTGTTTCATGAAGGAGGGATGAAGGGATGAAGGGAGGAGAAGAGCGTCAAGACGAGCGTGGAGAAATATTTCCCCATATTTAGGGATGGCGGAGGGGCGAATGAGCTTCAAAGATCTACAAAACTATGGAGGAGAAGAGAGAGTGCAGACAGGATGAAGGGCTGGAAGCAGAGGGAGGACGGAGGGATGCTGCTGAAGGATGGAGGGAATTCCCTGTTGCGCGCAGCAACAGCCAATCAGCTGTTAGAACACACGTTCAATTCATATCTGTTACGTAACATCCGCCCGCGTGCGTGTGTGTCTGTGTGTGTGTGCGTGTGTGTGGTGGGGGGGGTATGCCCCTTTGAAAGCACGAGCCACCAACCACCGATGTCATCCATACATCCGTGACGCGTTTGGTGATGATTTAGATCAAAGACAGATGAAAGGCCGCGCAGGCAGGTGAGCTGCGAGCACGCGCACACATGACGGTTGCTGCTCACCTGAGTGGCTTTATGGAACTGCTTCTTCAGCCCCGCGACAGACATCACTGCGGCTGCGGAGACAAAACACGCCGAGAAAAGACCCCGTCCCGACCTGGACGCTCACAAATGGCGGCAAAGCAGCGGCCGGAGAGACTTCCGTTATTTCAGCCCCAACCGTGGATGAGACGGGAAGAAGGCAATTGGCGGAAAAAACCCAGCGGGGTCTATTTTCAGTCTGAAAGAGGGACGAGAGGAGGGCAGAGGCACCCGGAGCGGAGGAGAGACAAAGATCGTCTATTCACACGACGACTCACTACCAGAACGGTCAACTGACCGGCGCTTCCGTCGTAGGACCGTGTCAACGTATCTACAGAATTCTTCTTCGACAGATTTTATGTTTCTACTAACATAAACAAATCGTTTAACACATTCCCCCGTAAAAGCGACAGAATATGCAAGTTTCCCTTTATCGCCTGTCGCTTTGGCGAGTGTTTCCGGGCCTCCATCTTCTTGATGTTAACGATCTTGGATAGCGAAGCGCAGTCACGTTCTTGCGTCGTCACCTGCCGCCACCCGTGACAGCGGGGTGTCCGAGTATTTTAGTCACGTACAGGTATAAACAACATACAAATATTTACAGGTGTCAATATTGACAAACGTAAAGAGACAACACACAAACGAGGCCATCAGGTTTTCAGCACCACGGCCAGATCACTGGGGCGGGGCTTCACGGTGCGTTCAAATGCATGTGGAAAAATCGAAATTTAGCCCGCGAGACAGGACCGGATGCAAAACAATTAGTCAGGAACCGATTTATTTGCAGTGCAGACAAAACAACAATACAGTAAAATAATAATAAAGATAAGGAAATATAAAAATATTCATTTACTATACAATAAGTATGTCAAGTCCACTACCAGGTTATCATCTAAAGCCTGTGAGAAGACTCATCCCCTCTGGAGATGAGCCCGATGAGGGTGGTGCCGTCCAGAAGCTTGAAGGACCGGTGATTGGAAGTGCAGCTGTTTGTGTACAGGCAGAAGAGCAGAGGGGGAGAACACAGCAGGGCGGGGGGCCGGTGCTGGTGATCAGAGTCCGAGGGGCTTCCCCAGCCAGGCAGACAGGAAGTCCGATCCCCCTGCAGGTGGGGTCAGGTACGCTTCTCCCCATCACTGCCCCATGACGGTCACTTCCAGGTGGTGTGGCTGCACTGCACCTTTAAGACACGATGACCGGTGAGAATCAAAGAGAACCTTCTGGAATTCTGCTGGAGCTCCTCCATCAACTCACAAGTCCTTGGCAGAGGGAATTTCAGGAAATATCCGGCAGCAGTGACGGAGATCGCCACGACGAGCACGAACGGGACGAGTGCAGCCAGGTGGGACCGGCCCGGCGCCGTCTCAGCTGCTTCTGTGGACGCCTTTTCCCGATCTACAGTTGGAGGAATTCCGGGAAACTCTGTTGCAGTCCTCAAGTTTGGCTCTAAAACAAAGAGTCGACATTTTGACCAGGAGGTCCGAGGAGCTCCGGCGTTGGGCTCCACGTTCCCAGCAAACACTCACTGATGACCAGCCGCACGGTTGAGTCCTTCACTGGGCTCCTTAAGGTGGGAATGAAGCACCTGTAGCTCCCCTCGTCTGCCTCCGTCACCTCCGTGATCCTCAGCGAGATGTTCCCGTGTTTCAGCTCCTCGATGAACAACGCCGTCCTCCCACGGTAGGACGCCGTCTTCATGTCCATCACCTCAACGTGGTCCCGGTAGACGTGGACAAACGTGACATGGCTCGGGTCCTGCCTGGTCCACTCCACCACTGTCTCCTCTACGTTTATAGACGGCTCCAGGTGACACGGCAGAACCACGCTGTCCCCTGACGCGGCTACGATGGGCTGAGGAGACCCGACCACGTGGGGCTGACCTGGAGGAGGTCAAACATTTGTTGACCGATGGCCAAATATTAGAGATATTTCAGAGTGATGCTTTAATTTACAGGTCAATGAACAGAAGCATCCCCACGAAGCGGATCTGGAGTCTGAATCCGGAACCGTTCGGTCCCTCCACCAGAGGTCGCTCTACCACCGATTTAGTCACAACAATAAAACGTTTACGACAGACGAGAATAACAGAATCCTAATATAATATAAAATATAAATATAAGAATTCCACATTTAATTCAGTACTTTAAGCTTTAGAAAGTTTTATTAATTTATTCCAGTTTTAGAACCTCAAACGGGGTTCTTTTGGCGGTGACGTCACCGGCGGAAGTCTTCCGTGCTCGCGGGCGTGGCACGTGGTCAGATCGAAGACGCGGGAAATGTCGCTTTAAAGCCACACAGAATAAAGTTTCCAGTTAATGGTGGGGGGCAGGTGAAGCCTCGCGAAGCTCCGAGGCTTTCCTCACAATTGTGTCGAACAAGATTCAAAGCTTCGGGACCTCAGCGATGGTGAGATCTGGTGGACAACTGTAGCCATAGCAACCTGACGCCATGACACCAAGACAAGCTCATGCTGTGCTCATCCAGGGGTTTTGTTCATTCACACCAAATAATGATTATATCGTCATTACAATAAAATACGCAGATGCTCTCCCCCTCACTATAAAACACATTCAAGATTAACCCAAAGAATCAATGCAAATTAGATTAAGGGTTCAGTGTTGGCTAAGGGTTTATTGAAAACTTTTGAGATTTTAAAACTGTTATAACTGTTATGTAATAAAACTCTAACTCTCCGAATCTCTATCTCCTCACAACCCAACAATTTATGAGCATATTAATGCATCTTATACAGCTGGTATTCCATCAAACCACTCAAATCTGTCTCGGAATGCGATTAAAAGAATGAGCCAATGAAACACACCGAAAGAATGAGCCAATGAGAAGCGTCGAGACATTTTGAAGCAATGAAGCGCGAAGCGAAACAGCGATGACGTCGTCGGTCACGTCACGCCGGCTCCGAAGCCTCGGTATCATTTACCGATCACTAACAGTTAATAAACCACGAAGTGAATCGTCAGTAATCCCAGAGAGGCAGAACGCTCCCAATATCCCATAATTCCCCAGACGGGGAAAGTTAAAAGTTGAAAGCGGAGCCGCGCGAAGGAATAAACCTGCGTTCCTACCGTCATTAGTCGGGACCGTCCGGCTCAAGGCGACGAGTGAGGCGGCCACAAGCGAAAAGAGGAGCGGGATGCGGGAAATGACCATCAATTCCTGGCTGGAATCTCGGTTACAGACGAGTTGGTGGATATTAAAAATCTGAATCACGGCCGGTGGCACGTGGCGCTTTTATCCACCTAAGCCCCGCCCCGGAATGTTTTTGCGTAGATGGAACAAGTTAGCAATACCCACGACTAAAAAAAGAAACCCGTAAAACCCGTAATTTAGTTGACTTTACATTTTGAGCTACGTATATTGTATTTAAATACATTTTGCCAGTCCTGGCACTTTTTAAAAACCCCAATTTTAACGTAATTACAATAAAACGACCAATGACCACACTCAATTAAAATGGAAACATTTCATCAGATAAAACCGGTGGAAGTTGTAGTTTGTTGTTATCAGGACTTATCGTTGCTGCCTCTGAAGTGTGACCTGTGGTCTCTGTCTCTGACGCAATGAAGAAACTTGGGGGCTGGATCGGAAGCAGAAAGTGTGAATCTTGTGAGTGTGTGAAAACAAGAAGACATTAAACCAGCTAACCCTAACCCTGCCTCGTCTAGCAGCTCTGCCTCGTCTAGCCGTCCGTGTGGGAGCGGAGCAGCATGGAGCTCACAACCTTCTGCACTGTTGTCGGTGAGTAGACGTCCAGAAGGCCCCCCAGACCAGCGACCCCCAAGGAAGAAATACCGAGACAGGACAACCCGAGGCGTCCCTCAGCAACTAACTGTCTGCCTGTCTGCCTGCCTGCCTGTCTGTCTGTCTGTCTGTCTGTCTGTCTGTCTGTCTGTCTGTCTGTCTGTCTGTCTGTCTGCCTGCCTGCCTGCCTGTCTGCCTGCCTGTCTGTCTGTCTGCCTGTCTGTCTGTCTGCCTGTCTGTCTGTCTGCCTGTCTGCCTGCCTGCCTGCCTGTCTGTCTGTCTGTCTGTCTGTCTGCCTGCCTGTCTGTTTGCCTGTCTGTCTGCCTGCCTGTCTGTTTGCCTGTCTGTCTGTCTGTCTGTCTGCCTGTCTTACAGCCACTCTGCAGGTCAGCCCCAACAGATCCCAGTTCTTCCAGTATGATGAGCTATTTCTGAGCTGCGACTGGCCGGGTAACTCATCTCGGTGGACAGTTATGAAGAACACCTCCCAGCACACGAACCAGCCTTGTTCTAACCACAACAGAGGGGACGAACCCAGTTATTACTTCGCTGCTCTGTATGAATCGGACTCGGGTGTTTACTGGTGTCAGTCGGCCGCAGGAGAACGCAGCCACGCTATCAACATCACAGTGACCGGTAGGTTAAAAGCTGCACACTTCCTGTTTCGGTCACCATTCCCGACACATAACAGTCTCTGGTGGCCCAGGAGGTCCGGTGATCCTGGAGAGTCCTGCTCTTCCTGTGGCCGAGGGAAGCGACGTGACGCTGAGGTGCCGAGCGAAGACGCCGTCCGCCAGCACCCAGGCGGACTTCTTCAAAGACGGAGCGTTGGTCAAGAGAAGCCACGATGGGAACATGACCATCCGCAGCATCTCCAGAGCTGAGGGAGGAGTCTACAAGTGTAACACCTCTGGAGCTGGACACTCAGCCGAGAGTCAGCTGACCGTGCTCGCCAGAGGTGAGGACAGCGCTCGATACCCAGGAACGCACGGGATGTTAGCTAACCCTCTTTGGTTGGGAGAGGGAAGAGCTCCCAATCTTCTGATTATTGTGGTGAAGCGTCAGGAGAGCAGGAGGCTTCAGCAGATGTTTGTCTTTGTGAAGCAGAGCGCTGTGATCCTCCAGACCCCAGGTTCCTACGCCTCCTACTTCCTGTGGTGGTTCTGGCTTTGCTGCTGGTCGCTCTGTTGCTGCTCTGCACGAGGAGGAACCACACAGGTCTGTTTGTGTGACCTTCTTAACGTCCCGTTTTCATTACCACACAGCGACCTCGATGCTGCTTACTGCAGCAGCAGAACTGGGTTACATCTCCGTGACAAATGGACAAAAACAAAGCACAAGGCGAACTCGGAAACTAAACAAACTTGAATGTGGTAAAAAAAAAGTTTGTCTCAAAACTATTCTGAGTGCTGTTCTGATTTGCTCGGTGAGAAGAAGCTTGAGAGCTGTTACAATGAGCCGCCACGTCACTGATGCACCTCCTGAACATCTGAAACGTGTGTTCATGCAGACGTGGACGAGGACGTTCCCTACACTGACGTCACTTTCCAACAGGAAGTGCAGCCTGACAGGATCAAAGGTAGAGACCGAAGCTGCTGTTATTTCTGTGCTGGCTGTGAAACCAGACCAGCAACTCCTCATTCCAGCCTCAAGACGACAGGACAGGGGGTAAATTCACTGTATAACTTCTAGTTTTGCTCCTTAGAGCTGGACACTGAAGCCACCAACTACTCCACAGTCAAAACAGGCGGCACCGACCGGAAGTGACATCATGACCATGAAAATAAGCCCGACGGCGTCCTTTGATGCTCCCCGTGTCGGATCATGTGAATAAATCCTTTCAAAGTAACAAGCCTTGAAATCTGTCTTTGACTCACGCACAAGCAAACTTTCCACTGGTGCGTGATGATGTCATGAGAGTAGAGGGATCACATGACTCTCATGATCACATGACTCATGACTCTCATGTGATCCCTCAGGTGGAACAGGTTGGAGCTGGGAACGCCCTCAGACACCTGTCCTTTCACCGTTAGCTCGGTTAGCTAAAGCAGCACACAGCGTCTCCTTTATCTCTGAATCAGATTCTTCTTCATGTTTCATGCAAATGAAGAGGAAATGAACAGAAAAGAGTCTTTGAAGGGTTTAGAAAAAATATATTAGAATTGGAACAAAGATGACAGATGATCAGGTTCTGAAAGGTAGAGCTTCCTGGTCCGATGGAGCCTGGAGACAAATGGGTGGAGTTATTTAAGGGAAAGGTTCTGCCTGTTGGTCCTGTGAGCCCACCAGGTGAGTCCAGACGTGCTGAGTCAGCTTTAATAAGCCCTCCAACATCTGGACACCGTCTGGGTCCCTCACTGATGACGCGGACGCCTCTAAAGGATATTAGCAGTGACGGGCAGGTAGAGGATCTCCAGCTCAGTCTGGATGAGGAGATCGTGGTGGATGCGGGTCTGAGATGCTCCTGAGGCGTCCGCAGCCGTCGCCAGCAGCTGGAGCTGCAGATCCACGTGCAGCCCTGCAGGCACCTGCACAGCGAGACAGTCACACATGAGCAGCCGGCGCCGCTGAGGGAGCAGCGCTGATGCGGAGGCCTACCGGCCCGGGCGTGTACAGCACTCGCAGGCCCGTCTTCAGAGGAGGCTGCTTCACTTGGAACCTTCCGGAACGCAGACAGACAGACGCCGCTTAGAACGTCCTCTGGACGTGGTCCACAGGTCACCTGGATCTGCTGCTCATACCTGCACAGGTCCACGCCCACATTCTTCATCCTCACCGTCACGGAGGCGGAGCTTCCCTCTGCCAGCGTGCCAAAGTCCACCGTGGAGGGAAACAGCTGGAAGCTTCTGAGTGCCCCCTGAGCCCTGCTCAGAGAAACGGGCCGACACCTTCTCTTCACCGGTTCTTCCACCGTCAGGAACTGGAACAGGACACATTCCACAACGGAGATTCCGATTAAAGAAAGTCTGGGGACCAGTTTAGCTCCAGCTCATCAACGTTCGCCACCTTCTGGTTGGGCTCAAAGTGACCTGCGGAGCTCAGGACGCTCGCCGGCAGCCGGACTCTGGTGCTCCTGGGCTTCCCGGTCACGTCCACGTAGACGGATTTATAGTGAGGAGACGAAGCACCAACTGGTGGAACAGGCACAGAGGTCAGAGCGGGCTGGGACGAGGACGACGGTCTGACTCTGACTGGCGGCTCCGCACCTGAGGGACACGCAGGTGCGGAGAGAAACCCTCCTGCTCCGTTCACCAGACCCGAGGTCTGCGTGGCGGCGTCTGACAGCGACCGCTCACACTTCCTGTCACTTCCTGCCGTGCCGCTGCGACAAAGAAAAACAGGACCTGTGTCACAGCAAGGCTACAGGCGTCGATCCTGGTGGGAGCCGGGATGAAGTGATAAACCTGTCGGACTGAGGCGGAGCTGGGATGGAGGGTCGGGGGGCTGCGGAGAACAAACGCAGGTCAAACGCAGGTCTGAAAAGAAGCCCGTACCCAGAGTCTCTCCCTCTGGACTCACAGCTCTGCTGAGGCAGGAAGACGCCAGACGTCTCGGACCTCCGGACGGGAGACGGCTCCGCGGACGGGGTCGGCTGCACTAAGTTCTGGAGGGAGAGAAGCAGGTGTGGCGAGCGCTGAGAGCATCGACCCGAACGGTAGGAACACCCACCTGGTACAGAGGGAGGTTCTCTGGGTGGAAGTACGGAACAAAGCTCTTGTCCCTGAGAGCAGCTCTGAGGGTTTGGTGCTGAGAGAGTTCCTGCCTGAGGAGCAACAGGCGTGAGTGGCGGCGCTGACAGACACCAACCCGAGCGGCCCCACGTACCTGTGGCGCCTGAGACGTTCGGGCCATCCGGACGTCCTCCCAGCAGCGGCCCTGCACAGAGGAGCAACGTGAACACACGGTAGATTGAGAAAGACACACAGGTGTCCTGGTCCTGGTCCAACCTGGAGGATGCGTCCCGTGCGCCCCCGTGCCGCTGCGCGGCGGCGAGCCCCTGGTCGTACAAGGCCGCCACCTCTGCAGCAGAAGGATGAAGAAGGCTGAAGTTAGGCTGTGGAAGGAACGGCTCCTGGAGGAAGCAGCGCCGCTGAGGCAGGATGACTAGAGGAGCTCGTGGTCGGGTCACACTCACCTGACGGCGTCCTGGCGAACGCAGGGCCGGCGGCTGCTGAAGGCCAGGACGCTTCCGTGGTGCCAAGCGTCTCCAGCGCGGCGCCAGGCTCCTTCACCTCCATCTCCTCTAACCGCTGCGTCCTGCTCATCAGAGCCTCGATGTATTCCTGCCAACAGAAGCACATCGCGTCTCCAGCTGCTGGAAGGCCCGAGCGGACCCAGACCGGAACCAGTCTGAGGCTTTCAACACTGAATTGTCCTGTGTCACCATCAGACGCGCGTCCAGGGCGTCCCGGTCCACGCTGCCGAGCGGCCGGTGCTCACACAGCTCCCTCATCTCCAGAACGTCAGGGCAGCTCCTGATAGGTCGGCGCGGCGCTCCAGACGCCTCTTTTCCAAAGGTGGTCCCAAAGCCAGGACCTGGAGTCTTGTTCTGGAGGGGAGGGCTGGACGTCAGGGTCGGGTCTGAATGCGGCGCGCGTCTGCTCCACAGCCGTCTCACCTCTGTGCGGGGGAAGTCCGCCCAGCTGCGGTTCCTGAGGTTGGGCGGGGCGATCTCAGGGAGCCTTTTTCCCACCGTCCACTGCGACCACAGACTCCGGCGAGCGGGCCGCAGGACGGTGATACCAAAGCCGCCTGAAAAAGACACAGACGTCATCCGGGTGTTGTCCGGGACTTCAGAGAGGCTCGTGAAGCGAGCACCTGAGTCCGGCAGCGGCTCCTTCAGCAGGGCCACGGCAGGATCGGAGCGGGCCTGATGGAACTCTTCCTCCACAGTCGGAGAGCTCAGCAGTTCCAGACCTGAGCCGTCCACGTGGACCAGGAACAATCTGCAACACGGAAACCAAGGAATCCTATTGTGATTCCGTTTCAGCCCCTTGGGCTCCCGGGACTTAATCCCACCTGGGAAGATGTTCCTGCTGGGACTGCTGTTCCTGGACCGCCTCCTGCTCCCGTGACCCTAAACAGACAGAGGAGTCTCCGTTCTCCGTCACCTGCGGCACAAACACTGATCAGTAACAGCAAACACGTCTGGAGGCTTTGATCCCTGAAGAGACCTGGAAGTGGTTTCCCTGGGGGTCTGTGATGTCACAGGCTACTCTGTGCGTGTGGCTCATCCTGTAGACTGTAGCGCCACCTGCTGGACCGGAGCTCGTGTACGCGCACGTCCCATCGCCATGGATCTTCAGTTGCCCGCCGTTTGACGGAGACACCTGTGAGGGGAGACGAAGGCATGAAGATAAAGCATCTGCTGCCGTCCTGACTCAGAGCACCGGCCGTCATCCACTGGCCTCAAAGGTTCCCTGACTGGTCCCCGTGACGACGCTTCCATCGGCTAAGACGACCTGAGCTACGCCTCGTTCTGGGATCATGAGCACGGTGGCACAACCCTCCTTCTCCACGGACACAACCTTCTCTCGGTTGCTCTGAGTCGTCCCACCGTCCCCGGGCTGGGACACGTCTTCCTCGCTCTTCTTAAAGTCCTCGCTTGGAACGGAGTCCTGGGTCGGGCCGGGGGTCGGGCCGGGGGTCGGGCTGGGGGTCGGGCTGGGGGTCAGCTCGCCCCCTGACGTGGGCGTCGTCTTCTCAGTCTGCTTCACTAGAACACAACAAACAGAATCATAGGAAGGATTCTTGTGATCTGCACCATCCTGCTGGACAGCTGGGTCACCTGAGGCTGCTGGGGCATCTGCTGGTCTGTCCTGGTACCAGGTGGTGATTCTGGTTCCGTCTGCATGTTCTACAGCTTGAGATCCGTCTGGCTTCTGAACCATAACCACCTGATCTTCACGGGTCAGCATCACCTGAATAAAACTGCTTGGTTACTAGTTTATCTGAGCGGTCCAGCGGCGCCGGCGGCGGGAAGCGGCTCTCACCTCATCGGTCCCCGGGTCCGTCGCCTCGATGACGAGGAGGTCCGCCAGCCGTTTGTGCGTGCTCCCCCCCGTGTGGGTCCGTTCTCCTCGAGGAGTCGTAGTTATCCAACTGCCTCTCTGGGTCGGCGTCGCGGCCGAGCTCAGTTCTGCACACACACACACACACACACACACACACACACACACACACACGATGAACACACACACTATGAACACACTGGTCCTGCAGTGTGGATTCTGTTCTGCTGCTCTCACCTTCTGCCTTCTGATCCGGTTCTTTACTCCCTTTCACCACCTCAGGATCAGGGTCACACGCTGGAGCAGAATCTGAGCTGGACCTGACCGAACCGTCTGCAAACAGAACCTGTGGAGCAGATCCTCTCAGTCATCACAAGATCCATGTTTCCCTTTACCTTCAAGCCCCTACCTGAGTGGACCCGTCCCTCAGGGCCCGGATCACATCTCCGGTGCTGGTGATGATGCGGAACGTTTCTTCGGAGAGGAACAAGTCCGGGAGCGGAGCTGCTGTTCCTGCTCCATGCAGAGGAAAGCACTGTTTCACCGCCACCCCCTGGTGCTGCGGGGACACTCCTGGAAGCACAAACACACCTCAGCCACTTCCTGTCTGGAACACCTACACCGGTACCAACGGGTCTCGGCCCACCTTGTGCGACCTCCCGCCGGAACTGCACTAGCAGACCGTTGGGAACAGAGAGGTTGAGGCCACTGAACGGATGTTGGGATCTCTGCAACAACAAGAGCGACGCCACAAGCACGTGGACATTAACAGCATTTCCCTTTGGGAGCGGAACCACGACAGCGTTCATCTGTGCGTAACCGGATCGCCACGGCTGAACCTGTGATTCTGAAGGTCTGATGTCTCCGTGTGTCTCAGAGGAAAGTGGACCCAGATCTGCTGCGCTGGTCCGAGGAGGCGTTCCAGGAACATCACCTGGAACACAGTTAGCACGCTCATACGTCCGCCTGGAGCCGTTAAACTGCACCCATGTGACCTGCTGTGTGCTCGGGGTGAAGACCTGGCGATTGTCCCGTCGGCCCGTAGAAGCTGTAGGACATTTGGACGCCGCTGTGCAACAGTGCTGTGAAAGAACCCAGCTTCACTTCTCTTCTGATCAGACACTCTGGAAAACACCCAGGTGTCAGAAGGTCGCGTCAGTCTGCAAACGTGCACTTTGTTCCTGCGTCCTACCGCTGCTTTGTTGTTCTGGGTTTTCCAGTTGGACTCGGGCGGCGCCGTCTCGGTCGATGTGCGTGCAGAAGCGATGGCCGTCCTTCCTCACGACCACTTTCAGCAGCTGGGAAGCTGCAGGGGACGACCACGACCGTGACCTCCGTGGAGACGCCACAAGTCCAACACACTCGAAAACAACGTCAAAAAAATACCTTCAACATATCTGATGTTCTCCACGGTGACGACTCCTCCGTCTGCAGGACGCAGGTGCTGCACGCCACCGGACACGCGGATCAACATTCCGCCGGTGCTCAAGCCGATGAAACTCTAAACAGATCTGAAAGTCAGGTGGGATCACAGAGAAGCTGCGGTTCTAATCCTGAATTCAAGAGTTTCCTTTACGCTGACGGGCTCCTCTCCTGGGTGCAGTTCTGCACTTTGCCCCACAGGGGGCGCTGCCTCGGGACCCTTCTCAACATTTGCAGTTCCTCTCTTGTGACCTGCTGATAAATTGCTTTTTTTGCTGTCTGCCTGCTTCCCCGCCTCCTGCTGCTGTTTGCCTTTGGGGCCGTTTTTCGGCTTCTTGCTCTTCTCCTCATCCTGCTGCAGTTGTTCCTGCTCCAACTTCCAGGCCTGAAACATCAACAAACATCAAAGAAGCAGTGGAAACCTGGGAGAACCATCCAGTGGTGGGGTCACCCCAGGAGGCCTTAATTCTTTACATATTTAACATCAACATATGGGAGGTGAAATGAAGTGGTTAAAAACGCTAAAACTCTTCAGAGCGTCTGAAGAGGTTTAGCTTGACGGGGCAGCAGCAGCCTGTGACGGCGAGGAGCGCCCACAGGGGTTCCACAGGGAACGCCCCCACTCTGCTACGGTGGTGCAACACTGCTGACTCACTCACTTTGAGAGAACCTTCTCGGATGATCGGCTCCTCCTTCTCCTGAGTCTGCAGGTCTGAGAACAGCAGATCACAGCTCGTGAGCATTTCCGAGATTTGACGTTTTCCACTAATGATCTGGAAACCTTCTGGAAACCTTCTGGCACCTTCAGCAGGACAGAGGTGTTGGACCTTTGCAGCCTCTCTTTTCTCCTCTTCCTCCCTTGTCCAGTCAGAAATGGTGTCTGCCACATGTTCCAGGTAATTCCTGCCAGTCAGGCCGGAAAAGGAGTTGAGAGCAACAACTCAGAGTCTGCTGAGAGAAGCCAAACACGCTCACCTGAATCTAACATCTGTGTGAAGGCCCACTTCCCAGAATTCCTTGCTGTGGCGCTGCGGACCCGTTGGGTCGTGACAGAAGACATAGACGATGTTGTTGAGGCGTCCTGTGAACGTGTCCAAACAGCAGAACTGGTCCCAGGCCGCCTGCAGCACCTGCGCGCGAGCAAAGGGAGGCGGGTGAGGTCCAGAGGAGCAGCGGGGACAAGCACGGCGTGTCCGACCTGTGAGAGGACAGCAGCCTCGTGCTGCTCCGTGAAGCACCAGGCGGACAAACACCTGAGCCTGCAGCTCTGGATGTCAGCCAGCTCCAGCTCAGGACCCCTCCCAGGCGCCACCTGTGAGAACGGCCCAGCGGGTTAACGTCAGAACAGGACCGCGGGTTCTGGAGTCAAGCTGCAGTACCTCCGTGTTGTCGGGGTCCTCAGCAGCGCACGTCTGACCTGGAAGCACAAACCGTCAGATCGACCCCGTCGTCATGTCCATCAACAAGTCACCTAAAGGCCGTGATGCCACCTTGAGCCCGTTTGTTCTTCAGCTGCAGGTCGGCGAAGGACGGCGGGTCGTCCCAGGGCAGCACTGGGGCTGCTGGTCCCAGCAGGGCAGGACGCCTCTGCAGCACGCCGTCGGGGTCCGGAGTGGTCAGCGGCATGCTTTCGAACACGCTCCGATGAAGGAAGCGCTGCACCTCTGGCCATGACGCAGCATCTGCAACAGACGGGAGCCGTGAGTGGACGCCGCCGCGGTGGGAGGAGCAGCTGGTGTCGCACCGTCAGCGCAGTGATGCCGTAAATGCTGCCTGATGCTCCTCCAGCAGGGGGCGCCCTCCCCCCGCTGACCGCGGAACTGGGTGGAGCGGCACAGCGGGTGCAGCCTGGCCATGGCCTGCTCGACCCGCTCCGGACTGAACTCCTCCGCTGCCTGCGAGGCACAGACGCACAAACGCGTTAGAACCTCCACGCTCAGCCGCCTGGACTCCTGACTCAAGCCAACATGGATTCAACTTGCGTCGACGCCCCTGAAGCGGCGAGCCGAGTCGTCGTGGTGCCTGATGATCAGAGGCTGCTCGCCGTTCTTCTGGGCCGGTCCAGCCTCAAACATCTCTCTGAGCCTCTGAAACGCACCGGGACAGAAGACAACGACCATCTGGTTCATCCACAGGTGATTGACGCCACATAAACAAATAAACAATCCTAACCCCCCCCCCCCCAGGGATGTGCCTTCATAACAACTGTTATAGCACGATAATAACCCCGAGACTTGGAAATAAAGTATTTAAATCAAGTTTCAGTCAGAAAACAGGTCTGCTAATGCAGGACTGATTGGCTGGTTCTGTCCCCTCAGCCACCAGCGCTGCGGACGCCGCGCGTCATGTGACCCACACACCTTCCTGTCTGCAGCGCTGGGTCCTGGGGGCAGCAGGCGCCTCAGCATGCTGCTCCGCTCCTCAGGGCTGCTGCTCTGCGGGAGAAAACGCCGCAGCATGAAGACGGTCACGGCGTCGTCCAACCAGGACGCAGCTGGACGCTCGGACGGTTCAGGAGACGATTGGGAGGAGGTGAGCACCTGCAGGAGGAGGAGGGGCTGGAGTACTGACACACACACACACACTCACACACACTCACTCACACTCACTCACACACACACACACACACACTCACACACACACACACTCACACACCTGTTCCAGCATGCAGTGCAGGATCAGCCCCACGGAGCAGGACTCGGGAGGGACCTGGTCCAGCAGGTTTCTATAGCGACGCATGTCCACCTCAGCGGGGGGAACCAGCTCCTCGGCCTCTGTTGAGAGAGGAAACGTGGTTGAAGCCAGAGACGTTTCTCCGGAAGTGACCCGAGCCGTCCGAGACTGACTGAGCTGTGGCGCCGCTTCCTCACTGTCCGCCTTCTTCTTGGAGCGGGGCGTCGCTGGCGCCGCCTGCTGGCAGAAACACACATGAGCGGGGGGCCAGAGGTGTGTGACCCCCGCCCCAGGGCCCCACCCACAGGATGATGGTGCAGAACAAAAGAAAGATTTCAATGGACCTTTTTCAGCCCGTCTTCCCTCCCTGCAGCCGGGGAAGCACCATCACCGCTGGTGCGGTTCTGGCCCGGTTCCACCTGGAGACCAACACAAGGCGTGTGTACCTCTGCCTGCTGCGGGGGCAGCCTGGGCCAGTCCGGAACCTCGATGAGCCGGATGTTGTTCAGGTAGTGCTGATGTTGCCGGCGCCACTCCAGGCAGTCGTACAGGAGGTTGGCCACGCCCCCAAAGATGCGGATTCCCGTCTCCAGCTGCAAGAAGCAAATATTAAAGGCTGGCGAGGAGGAACCGCGCGGCGCCCGTGTGGGCCCGGCCTCACCTCGGCCTCCGGGCTGTGAATCTGGACGGTGTAGCTGAGCTGGACCACGTCCGGGAGTCTGGACTTTGCTGAGCCGCTGTTCAGAACAGGCACCAGCTCAGACCAGAAGAGATCCAGCTTCCTGGCCAGCTCCGCCTCCGCCTCCGTCTCTGGGAGACACCAAAAACCCGTGAAGACGGGACACCAACCTGCAGTGGGCTCACCGGTCGCACTGCTCACCTGCAGGCTGGCCGTCGCCCTGGCAACGCTCTTGCCGTTCTGAGTCCTCGGAACACAGTCGGATGACGGTGGAGACGTGGACTCCCACAGCGTCCAGTGCTGCGATGAGGAGGGGCCGGTAGAACCCACAGAGCAGGACGTAGAGCTGAGGCCCGTCTTCAGGTCGATCTGGTGGACAGAGACAAGGTCCAGAGCTCAGGCAGCACCGGCGGGTCCACACACCTGGAGATGGCGCGTTACCCATGACGGTCGCCACGGCGACGTGGCCCCGACGCTTCAGCTTGGTCTTCTTCTCACTCGTCTCCGTGTCCACATCGTCCTCCTCAGCTTTACTGTCCTGACACTTCACAGAGAAAGGTGATGATGATGAGCCAGACGCAGCGGCCCCGCCGACCCGGACTACGGTCAGACCTTCACCTGCTGGCTCTGGCGGTTCTGCTGGTCCTGGCGTTTGAGCTGGAGCAGCAGACACTTCACCACCTTGGCCAGCAGCTCACAGGGGACGTCCTGCGCCGCATCCAGCAGCGCTTTGGCTGATTCCGCCACCGCTGAGTGCTGCCAACACACAAATGCATCTTTCTTTCCCGACCCGAGAGCCAAACCTCCGGGACTACTTTACCTCGTAGAACGGCGGAAGAGTCTCCACTTTTTTCCCTTTGACGTTCCCAAACTCGCACAGCTGCCAAACAGAAGGTTGGACAAGAGTCAACACTGAGCGGCGCTTCGGCGGCACAGACTGAACGAGCTGGTGGCACCTTGTCCAGCACGCCGTCCCAGGTCAGCAGGGCGAAGTGTCGCCGGATCGGCTGCTGCACGGCCGAGATCAGACAGCGGCTCAGCGCCTCCTCGGCCGGACCGCTGCCAACCACCAGGGAGACGCAGGCCCGCCACGAGTCCTGAACACAGCGTCACAAGAGTCCGTTAGCGGGATGCTAATGTGGGACACGTCTGTTGACAATGTCAAGCTAGGAGACGTCGTTCCAGGACATCAAAGACCGACAGGAAGTGGAAGCTTTGATCAAAGCAAAGAAGAGCGCTCAGACCTCCTCGAACAGGACATTGGCGAGGCCAGAATCCGTGTTCTTGCTGCTCCCCGCGGGCTCGACAGCTTTGGACTTTTTGGCTGGAGCCTTTTTTTGCTTTGGCGGCATTTTCTGGAAAAAAGCCACAAATTAATGATGAGTCGCTCATTTAATCGTTTAATCATTCAATAAAACTAAAGAGTGAAGATTCCTGCTCGTTCGCCTTTTAGTTCATTCTTTCTCTTTTTACTTTGAAACTCCGACAGACAGAAAAAGACAAAACAGAAGAAAAGATGAAAGAAATGGAGACATCAAAGAGTTCCAGAGCTCCTCCTGAAGCTCCTGATGGTTCTGTGAAACACCTGAGCTGCAGGTGGAACCAACACCCAGACGTGTTGTCAGAATAATCAGGTTCAAATTGAAATATGAGACATTTTAATTGTCATTTCAAAAGAGAATCATGTTTGAATGTAAAATACTGTAAAGACGTCAACAAAGAACAAGAGAACATTAGCAGCTGTTAGCAACGAAGCTATTGAGGATTTTCTAAAATATTTTTTCTCAAAACACACACACCTAGTTCTCAATTTGTAGTTTGTATTTCTTTTTAAAAGTTGCTGAATATTGATGTTAATCTGCTGTCAGAAAATCTAAAACAGTTGTAATGTTGGATATTAATTACAATCAAAACTCTGTTGACCTTTCAAAGATCAAATGTCAAAACTACTTTGATGCTTTGCTCTTTAGACATGTTTGATCCTATTTTATGGTGAAGTTTTCGCTCACGCAGCACCGTTGCCCCCATGACTAATGGCTTCAGGTTCCGTGGTGGGTTTACTGCCCCCCCATCACTAATGGGCTTCAGGTTCCGTGGTGGGTTTACTGCCCCCCCATCACTAATGGGCTTCAGGTTCCGTGGTGGGTTTACTGGGCCTCTTGGCAGGTGGAGGGTCGGGCTGGTGCTTGTTGTAGCTGCTAGATGAAGGTAGCCACATCAAGGTTGATGACCCGGTGCAGACAGAACATGGATGGTGTTCTGGTGGGAGGGGCAGGTGCCAGAACACCTTCAGAGCACTGCCCAGGTGCCCTCGAGCAAGGTACCGAACCCACAAGTGCTCATCTGGGGCCCTGAGATGAGCTGGACTCATCCAGGGGGGACCTGCCTTGGCCTGAAAGCTAGCATGCTAGTTGTAGCATGATTAATATAGACAGCAGATGACAGGATGATACAATCTTAAAGGTTTAAGGAAAAACTCAAATTAAGACTTTGGGTTGTCCAAAACCAGCAGCTTTGAACCCCTCACGGCTCTCGCGACTGTCGATTTTAAAAAGTTTCCCTGGAATACAGGAAGCGGGAAGGGACAAATACGGGCCCGCGAGAGGTTGGAGCCGCGGATCGTTTTCGGCGGCCCGCGGCCCCACAACCGCTCCGGCCACAACAAACCTCAATCCCCGTGGAACCTCCGCCTCCGCTCCGTTGGAACTTTTCCTTCGGATTTTGTGACGTTTCCTCACCTACTAAATCGAACTTTAACAGATACTTTGGCGCGGGTTGGTGCCGAGCGTTGCGAGGCGCTTACGTTGCCCTGGCAACGCATGGGCTGTGGATACCCGAGCGGGCTTTTCGAAGAGGACGGAAGATGGACGTCGTTTGGGAAATATTTGCCTGAATCTTGTGCTTTTCACGTTTATTTGAACGTGTCCATCCGCAGATATAAACATGCTCAGCTAACAATTATCTTTCTCTTCAACATCCGGAAGCCAAATGATCGACTCACCTAAAAGAATGAAATTCCCATCAGTTCCTAACGTTTCCGGACTCCACGAACCTTCGACTTTATATTTATTGTTTTAAACGATGTCTTGCAATGACCACTTCTGTCTACTAGATGGTGCCGGAAACGCAAAGTTTCGGTCACGTTGAAGGAAGAAGTAACCCAAATAAAGCTTTTGAGCTTAATAAGGAGTGGAACAGTGTTTTATACGTAAAATAACCGCAGAGTTATGAATATGTTAGCTGCAGGATTACACGCATTTAGTGAACTTGTGGTTCGTTTACTGTGAATCTTTTCCAGATTTAAACTTGGACGGTTTCTTTGATGCATCAGCATTTTAACATCTGCCATGTTGGATCCTAGCGGTTTCCACAAAGGTCAAAGGTGAGGGTGCGTGCACATGTTAAGCATGTGCATGGTCAGCGGCAGTAACCATGGTGACAGATGCTGAGCTCCCACTTTACTGGCACGTTAACGTTGGGATTCAAACTCAGTGACTCCCAGTTGGTGCTATAATAAAGTTTAAATATACAAATATCCAGCAGTAACGAGCTTCAGCTTCAGTCCGATCTGTTAGTCAATCAGTTTGGAATCACCATGGAGACGCCCGGTCCGATGCCCCTTTCCCCAAAGACCCGAACCAGCCCGGTTTGGTAGCGGTTGTGTTTATCCAGCACCTACGCACGGACCATGCTGGTTCCTTCCAGCTGTGGGTCGTTCAGTCAGCAGAAGCCACGATACAGGTGTGACTGGACATCCCACCAGTCGCAGCAGAAACGACTAAAATGTGAGCCACATGAGAAGGATTTAATTTAAACTTAAGCAAAACAAGCTTCAAAACTGACAATCGGGATTTAAAACAGGAGAAATCCAACATCAAGAAAAAAAAAAAAATACACAGAAAAACATCCTGGAACCTCAAACATGAGTCCATCGAATTTAATCCAACCTTGTTTAACTTGTTAACTTCAGGGGCCTGAAAGTGCCCAGAGAGCCCCCCCAACAGGAGGGTTCACCGTGTCAAACATCGACGATCGGGATTCTTCCCTTTGGAAAAACCACGGCGTCCTCAAACGTACGTGGCCCCGCCCCAGCACGCCACTTCCTGCCGAGGCCACAGGCCTCTTCCTGCCGCACACACAAAGCTGAGAAGTGATGAACTAAATGTGCAGAAGTTCAGATTGTGAACCCAATAAAAACGACCGAACTTCCAGAAAAAAAGAGTTACGAAGCCAAAACGACAGTCGGCTCTTTTATTCGCCGGTTCAGGAGCCAAAAGGTGAAAATGTGTCGTTTCGATCAGGGTTCTTCTGTGAAAAGAGGCTCAAAACCAAGAAAAAAAAGTTTCTCTTCTGAAACATAAAAATGTTTGAACACGAACGCTCAAAGATTTTTACTTTAATCAAATTTTCTGTTCAAACGATGGAATAAAATCTGAAAAATTGGGGGGGAAAAATGTTTTTTTAAGTGGCCAAAATGATGTTTCAGAGTTCGACAGTAGAAAAAGTGACGTCGATGAAGCGTTCGCGTTAAAGTGCGTCCAGCCTGAAGACTCCGTTTCCCAGAGTTCAACACTCCTCCACCACCGCGCCGGCCGAGGAGGCGTACAGTTTTCTCTTGACCAGTCGGAAACCTGGACTCAGCTTCAGTACGTGTCTGAAGGCGGGGACCGAAGCAGGCGCCCAGGAGGAACAGGTCGCGGAGGCTGGGCCAGGCGCCGCCGTCCTGCTTGAACACCAGCGTCAGCTCGAAGGTGGGCACCACGCTGCCGTCACACACGATCCGCTCCAGCCGCCTGCAGCCTTTGTCCATTTCCAGGTGAACGAAAAGGATGCAGCCGCGCAGCCCGCACGGCTCCCCGCACGCCAGCCGCAGGACCTCCCGGGCGATGCGCCGCGTCAGCGTCTCCGGCACCAGGACCGAGGAGCAGTGCAGCGTCGTCTTCTTGGCTCGCGACAGGCAGCTTTCCAACATGGAGGCCAGGTGCTGGCAGCTTCGGTCCTCGGCAACGTCGGCCGCCCTCCCGGGATCCGCCAGGCAGTGGTCCCAGAAGTCCAGTTCTGAGAATGAGAGAACAACATTAGCTTATAGCAGCTCTCCGGACAGTTTGAACCTAAAACTTTAATTCTGCAGCTGCTAAACCAAGATTGGCCGGTCACAACAGCTCAAATCGGTCGGGACGTGTGAGAAAGTGCATCCTGAGTGTAAATGATGTTTAAAAACACACATGAACAGAGAAAATGGCGTCACTCTGAGTTAATTAGCGCATAAATTTAGTGAAGAGGTCAAAGTTGATGTGTGACTGATTTAGTAGGCAACTTACAACTTTGCAAGTTCAAACAAGCTGCTTTGAAAGGCCTAAAAGCAGGTTTGGTTCCATAAAGCATGTTGTATTGTTCTGACCCGAGAGGAGCACAGGCGGAAGTGTCCGCCAGGTAAGCCCACCTCTCTCGATGCATGCCGGGTAATACTGTCGGTCAACGGGCTCCCAGACACAGTCGCTTTTACTCTTCAGGGTGCTTGTAGCAACCATGCTGCTGCTCTCTGTGGGCTCTTTTCCTGCGGAATCAGAGAAGCGACCACAACAGAAAATGAGGAACCGGAAATTGATCATGCCGAGCTACATAATCCTCAGGTGCCCCATTAACGCCCCACTCCACCAACCTAAGGGACGCTGCGTGGCAAATATGAAACAACTTACCTTAAATATAATTTAGAGTTAAAGTCAATTTAACCGATTAAATAATTATAATAAAATTACGTCTTTCACATCGACCCACGCACACAAACACACGGCAAACACACTGAATTAGCTGCGGCTTCTGAGGAATATTTATACACTCCGGCTCGGGTGACCACAGGGTTCGACCAATCACAGCACGGCCACTGAGCCCTTTCCCTATTGGCTGCTCAGTGACGTCCCCTCCGGGGTCTGACCAATGAGCGCGGAGGATGATCCTGTTGCTACGTGAGCGAGTGAAGCTGAAGGCAGAAGTTGAGGAAAAGTCAAAGCCTAAGTTTGTTAGTTTTAATCGATTCCAGAAATACACGTGAATAAGATCAATGGAAATAAATACGGGTCCTTTTTATTACGTGTTAAAGGCATCACAGGTTTAGCTGCCAAATGTTTGCTGAACCAGAAGTTTTGAACTGATAAATTTGAACTTAAGACTCCAAATGGCAAAAACCTGCAAGCTTTCATGTTTGAAACGAGCTGTAAAAGAGTGAAGCAGTTTTTCAGATGTTCCTTCAAACGCGTCTGAACGTCAGGCTGTAACTGGATCTGCAGCCTAGCGATGGAAACCAGTCACATGTTCCAGCTGGAGTCTCTGCAGCTCCACTCAACATTTGTGTCTGAGATCAAATGAACACGAGCAATATTGAATATTTGATTCTTTCAGGCTGATAAAGTCAGATTAGCCACTAAACCAGGTTGCTGAGACTCTTGGGAAACCTACGGGATCCACCCCCGCTAAAATGCTAACAAGCAAATGTGCTGAATATATGGGGCCTATAAAACATCCCATAATCTGGTTCTCTGGAGTGGGTTAGAAGTTCAGTGTCATTTACAGACTCTTGTTATAATTTCATTAGCTGGAGCAGCTCTAAGCTAGGTAGCTTCCAATGTTCTTCCTTTAGCAAAAACATCAAAGCTGACAGAAGATTCTGCCACTCTTTAGCTCCCAACACTCTTTAGCTCCCAACACTCTTTAGCTCCCGCTACGTTTTAGCTCCCAACACTCTTTAGCTCCCGCCACTCTTTAGCTCCCAACACTCTTTAGCTCCCGCTACGTTTTAGCTCCCAACACTCTTTAGCTCCCGCCACTCTTTAGCTCCCGCTACGTTTTAGCTCCCAACACTCTTTAGCCCCCAACACTCTTTAGCTCCCGCTACGTTTTAGCTCCCAACACTCTTTAGCTCCCGCCACTCTTTAGCTCCCGCTACGTTTTAGCTCCCAACACTCTTTAGCCCCCAACACTCTTTAGCTCCCGCTACGTTTTAGCTCCCAACACTCTTTAGCTCCCAACACTCTTTAGCTGCCGCTACGTTTCAGCTCCCGCTACGTTTTAGCTCCCGCTACGTTTCAGCTCCCGCCACTCTTTAGCTCGCGCCACTCTTTAGCTCGCGCCACTCTTTAGCTCGCGCCACTCTTTAGCTCCCGCCACTCTTTAGCTCCCAACACTCTTTAGCTCCCGCCACTCTTTAGCGCCCAACACTCTTTAGCTCCCGCCACTCTTTAGCTCCCAACACTCTTTAGCTCCCGCCACTCTTTAGCTCCCAACACTCTTTAGCTCCCAACACTCTTTAGCTGCCGCTACGTTTCAGCTCCCGCTACGTTTTAGCTCCCGCTACATTTCAGCTCCCGCCACTCTTTAGCTCCCGCTACATTTCAGCTTCTGCCACTCTTTAGCGCCCGCTACGTTTCAGCTCCCGCCACTCTTTAGCTCCCAACACTCTTTAGCGCCCTATTGTTTTAGCCCTGTCGGTACACTCAGGGTGCATCAGGGTGTCAGAACGCCTCAGCTTCAACCTTCACACATGAAAAACAACGTTCAGTTGAACCTCTGAGAATGTGAGAGCGTTGGAACCCACTGACACCCCCCCGTTTTCCACTTTTGGTAACATTTAGTTCTAAAGTTCTTTGGCATCGACACGTCATGTGACTGTTTTTAAGACAAATATATAGAGTAAGACGAGCCAAGAAGCTTAGCGTTGGCACGATTAGCATAGCAACAAAACACACTCGTAGGCTCTTCAAACATGGGATCGGATGGATTTCCTGCGGTGGGGGGAGCAGAAGGCAGGATGGATTTCTCACATGTGACCTGGTCCAAGCGACAGCTGGTGCTGAAGGATGGTGGCGAGTGGGGCAGGAACCGAGCCAGCCGGGGACCCGTTCCAGCAGGCTCAGCTTACAACAACACATTTAGAGAAGATCTCGGGATGTAGGTCAAAAAACACCAACATTTACCTCAAAATGGGATTCCAGTTCAAATAAACATCCGAAAACTGCCGAGTCAGCCTTTCCCGGTGAGAAAACTGCTGAGTCAGCGTTTGTGACCTGAATTGTGTTCTGTCTCCCTCTAGTGGCCATCGGGGGAATTTTAAACAAATTTAATTTATTCAACTTGCCTCCAAAATCCTTCTAGAAACATCTGCTTCGATAAACTTTAACCTTGAGAAGAAAGATAGCAGATTTACAACACAATAATTTAACATCTCCTGAACAGATTAAATCAGACTGAAAGATTTTGAAACGTTTATTGAGAAGAAAGTGTTAAAAACAAGAACAAATTTAGGCCAGAAAACGTTTTCAGTGTCTTAATATACAGTACAAACGTCTGAGATACTTTTAGAAAAGTTTGTCATTAAATTATAAAACCAGATGAATAAAAATGTTTAAAAAAAAAGTCATCAGGTTGTTTTAGAGGATTAAAGATCAGATTTGAGCTGTGACGACATTTACAAACACAGAACATAAAATGTTACAGCTCTCACAGCGACGCTGCTGCTCCTCTTCCTCTCCTCTTCTCCTCTTCATCACTTCTTCTCCTCTTCATCACTTCTTCTCCTCTTCATCACTTCTCCTCTTCATCTCGCAGCAGCTGAAAACCAACAAAGCAGAACTGTGATGTGAGCCCCGGCCAGCAGGGGGCAGCACCGCCCCACCTCCAGAGGTCACAGCGTGGAACCATAGAAAAGTGATTAAATCAGGATTTGGAGCATTTTAAGCTAAAGCTTGTGAGAACGTCCTCAGCCGGATTCCTCCGGCCTGACTCACTTCCTGGACGAGGAGCGGAAGGTGGGACAGGCCGGACCGCCGGGACAGCGGCCTCAAACCCGGAGCGCTCTGACATTTAGCGGCTGCACAATGGCCCCGTCAGAAATAGCGTGTTTATGTTAGGAAGCGGCGAGCGGCCAGGCCCTGCTGCTTGTTGGAGGGCGGCGGCGCCCAGGCACAGGAAACGTTCCGCTGGCGAGCGCGCGCCCGCGGCACAATGAGGCATCAGTCCGTCGCCTCCCTGGGACAAAGCAACGCTCCGAAGGAACCAGCTCTCTCACCGTTCTCGTCCCCGGCCGATGACTTCACGCCGAGCAGCATGACGCCATCTTTGGCGCTCTCGGGTCGGCTCTGGAAGGACGCGCTGCGCCGGAGGGAGGAGCAACGTGTGAGACCTGACAGCGCTTCACAGCCACACAACAAAGCCGCACTTACTTCTCCATTCCCGTGTCCATGATTTCTGTGGGAGCAGCAACAAACACGTCACCGCGGTGTTCAGGCCGAGAGCCGCCATTTTGAAATGGCGCCTACCTGTCTGGCCGTGGACCTTCTTGCTCCGGAACTTGAGGTAAATGGCGGCGGCGGCGGCGACGACCAGAAGGGCCGGCAACAAGATCCACCACAGCTGCTTGTCTGAGGGATAAATCAGAGGATCATGGGCAGGAGCACGTCGTCATGGCAACGGTCGGCAGCCGGCGCCGCTCGGCGAGGAAAAATCGTGAGAAAAAAGGAGCGGAAAGCCTCCTTCCTTTACCTGACTGGGCGGTTTTCCTGTCACTTCCTGTCTGAGAACCTGCCGACACACGTTGGGCGTTTTAGTAGCAGCTGAGATGCTAACGTAGCATCGTAGCATCACAGACGCAAAACTTACCAGCGCCGCTGTCTGGAGAGGCCGTCAGGGGCGGCGCTAGCGCGTTAGCATAGCGTTAGCACAGGCGAGATGGCGTCACTCATCGCAGAGAAAAACAAGAATCAGTGTGTGTGTGTGTGTGTGTGTACCTGTGGTGGGAGTGGCTCCACCTGTGGTGGGAGTGCCTCCACCTGTGGTGGGAGTGGCTCCACCTGTGGTGGGAGTGGCTACACCTGCGGGCAGAAAGAACCTTTCATCAAAGACTAAAGCGTCTTTCATCTCTCTCTTTCGTGGTTGCTCACCTTTGTTGTCGTCGGTCATCTTCGTCTCTCCTGGATTCAAAGTTCGCAAAAGTGAAGAATTATTTTCACGTCCGGATTTTTGTCGTTATTAAACACGTCGGATGTCAAACCTGGAGCGTGGGGAGTGGCTGTTGCCATGGTGACGGTCTGCTTGGTGGTTGACGGAGCTGCTGTTTTATCTGCCAAAAGAAGAAGAAGAGTTTCAGCCACGCGTTTGGGGCGACTCCGCCGTGGCCGTTGCTCCGCCCACCGACCGGTCCGCCGCCCTCCGCTGGTCGTCAGGACCGTGGACGTCTGAGCGGAAGCTGCCGGTGCCGCTGGCGGCGCCGAGTTCGGGGGCGTTGCCGAAGGTGCCGTTGCTGGATCCAACGTGGTGGCGTCAGTTTCAGTTGCCTGTTGGGTTGTTGGTGCCGTCGCTGTTTCCGCGGCAACGGCAGAAGTCGAGGCAACTATCAGTTCAGTTGCTGTTGCTGTTGTTGCTGTTGCTGTAGTTGCTGTTGCTGTTGTTGCTGTAGGTGCTGCAAAGACACGACAGACACAGGTGAACACGCAGGACAGACATAGGTGGCAAAGGTCAAAGGTCAGCGACGCCTGCAGACAAGCGCGATCGTCTTAGCTGCAGCTGAGTTGCTCCAATTGTTCCCGTTTGGCTCAACTTTAAAGTCCAGAGTTGGAGGACCTGACCCGGCGCGTCCGACTCGGGGTCAAAGGTCAAAGGTTCAGTGATTTCCTCCGTTTGAAGCAACGCAGCAACCGGGACCTGCATCCTGTTGCAGACACCATTGTTGACCCAACAGCCCAACTTCCTGTCCCGACCTCCGTCTGGAGCGCCAGGATCGTCGGGAGGAAACTGGCAACGGAGCGTCAACCAACCGCAGCAACAACTGAAATACGCGATGGTTCTGCCAAGTTGCTCAGCAACAACGTTGCTCCAGCAGAAACTCGGGTTGTTGCTGTCGTTGTTGCTTCCTCCTGCAGCCAGTTGTTGGGTTGGCGGCCGTTTCCTCCAGATGTTTATGGATGCGAGCAGATTTCCACCCTCAGGACAATAATCTGTGGCAACGTTAACAGCTGGGCAACAAGGCAACAGTAGGGCAACAGCTGGGCAACAGTAGGGCAACAGCTGGGCAACAGCAGGGCAACAGCTGGGCAACAAGGCAACAGTAGGGCAACAGCTGGGCAACAGTAGGGCAACAGCTGGGCAACAGCAGGGCAACAACAGGGCAACAGCAGGGCAACAACAGGGCAACAATAGGGCAACAACAGGGCAACAGTAGGGCAACAGCTGGGCAACAGCAGGGCAACAGCTGGGCAACAAGGCAACAGTAGGGCAACAGCTGGGCAACAGTAGGGCAACAGCTGGGCAACAGCAGGGCAACAACAGGGCAACAATAGGGCAACAACAGGGCAACAGTAGGGCAACAGCTGGGCAACAGTAGGGCAACAGCTGGGCAACAGCAGGGCAACAACAGGGCAACAATAGGGCAACAACAGGGCAACAATAGGGCAACAGCTGGGCAACAGTAGGGCAACAGCTGGGCAACAGCAGGGCAACAACAGGGCAACAATAGGGCAACAACAGGGCAACAATAGGGCAACAGCTGGGCAACAGCAGGGCAACAGCAGGGCAACAGTAGGGCATCAACAGGGCAACAATAGGGCAACAGCTGGGCAACAAGGCAACAATAGGGCAACAGCTGGGCAACAAGGCAACAATAGGGCAACAGCAGGGCAACAGTAGGGCATCAACACGGCAACAATAGGGCAACAGCAGGGCAACAATAGGGCAACAATAGTGCAACAACTGGGCAACAGAGCAACAGCAGGGCAACAACAGAGCAACAACAGGGCAACAGCTGGGCAACAGCTGGGCAACAACAGGGCAACAGCTGGGCAACAACAGGGCAACAGCTGGGCAACAACAGGGCATCAACAGGGCAACAATAGTGCAACAACTGGGCAACAGAGCAACAGCAGGGCAACAACAGAGCAACAACAGGGCAACAGGGCAACAGCTGGGCAACAACAGGGCATCAACAGGGCAACAATAGTGCAACAACTGGGCAACAGAGCAACAGCAGGGCAACAACAGAGCAACAACTGGGCAACAGGGCAACAGCTGGGCAACAGCAGGGCAACAACAGGGCAACAGCTGGGCAACAACAGGGCAACAGCTGGGCAACAACAGGGCAACAACAGGGCAACAGAGCAACAGGCGGCCACGGTAGTTTTTAATGATTAACTGACAGATTCTCAGATGTAATAAACATAATAAACATAATAAATTTGGGGTTTTGTTGTAAACAAATTTAAAATGAAACAAATTTAACTCAACTACCTTTAACAGAATAAACTAAACTGAGTGTCTGATGGTCTCTATGGTAACGGCTGATCTGTATCTCTGAACAACAAAGAAGATCAAAGTAGAACCAAAGTAGAACGTGTCTCAGATCAAAAGAGGTTCCTTTCACTTCTCTTTGATGTTCTGAAGGATCTGGATCTGGACCCGGTTCTCTCACCTGTTGCCAGAACCTGTGCGGACGCCATCAGGAGCAGGACGGGAACGCCGGCGGTCTTCATGGTGGATCCTGAACACCCAGCGATGGGAGAGTGAAGGCGTGTGAGCTGGAGCGCCGCGGCGCTCATTCCTGCACTTCCTGTAGATAAAGAAGGGGCGGAAACCCGCGGGAGGGGGGCGCCGGCGCTGACGACACCAGTTCCTGCTGGAACGCTGCCCTGGAGCAGGACAGCCCTTTGGATCGGAGGGGAACCAAAAGGTTCTGCAGGACTCTGATGGGATGCGTGGAGATGATTCACACGTGGTCGTTTATCAGAGTTCTGCTCCGATAATCGCCGCTGCTGTTCGGAGCGCCAAAAAAACAGGAAGTCGGACTCCACTTCCTTTGGTTTCAGCATTGTTTGATTTTGGCAACTTGATGCAACTAATCAGCCAGAGTTGCGAGGCGTGAGGCGAACCTGGCCCCCGCCGCCTCCCCGGGCCCCCACGTCCACGGCAGCCATCTTGGACCGCGTTCCCAGTTTAATCACCGCCGTCGTAAAGGTTGAGGAGGAGGAAACACCTGCGAGGAGCAACTTCCTCGACATAACGAGCAATTCCGGCTTCTTGTTGACGCTACACAAGCACCTTATTAGCTTAGCTTCCTTTGTTCTCCGTCAACCTGTGCGGTCGCTGGCGCGTGTGGGTAGCAGCAGTTAGCGACGGTAGCTAGCTGGGGTTCATTCTGTTCTCTGCTAGGCTACATTTAGAGCAGCGCTGATGCTAATGCTTTAGCTAATTGCTGACATGTTGCACGTGAAGCTGCAGCGGATGCTAATCCAGCTAACAGCCAACAGGTTTTTGCTAGTTTCCCGTCGTGCCGGTTTGACCCCCCCGACCTCGGCCGCCATTGTGCGCGTCTTGGACTTCCCCTCAGACTCGGGCGCCGCTGGCGAGGCCACTTCCTGTCCGGGTCCTGTCTCTAAAATAAGGAATCTGCGAGCGGCTGTGCATTCACCTTTATTTGACACGGTTGCATATTTGGGCGGCGTTGGCGCTCCGGCACACAGACACATACAGGAGAAGCGTCGTGGTTTCAAGTTGAACGTCATGCACATTTTTATTGAACAGTTCTATAAAATACTTCAGAGTTGCGAGTGCATGCCGCCCCGGAGCTCCGTTACAAAAGCAAGGCGTCGCTGGAGTGAATTACTCGGGCACTTAAGCAAGTTCTTTAAAAAAGATCAAAGGATTCTTTTTGCTTCATCTTAAAGTGTTGACGTATCAAAGCTGGAACGAATATACAAAGCAGGTCCAAATAATGATGGGATGGAGGCGGGAATAACGGGAACAATCACGTTTCTGTGGCACATGGACAGAACAGAACCGGGTACCGCTGACGCACAAACAGCTAGCATGCAGAGTTACACGCGTAACCGCACACACCTCACGACAATCGTCAAACATGCTCAACGGGCCACGAGCGCGCCCACGAGCGCGCCCACGAGCGCGGCCCGTCTCAGATCATTAAATGCTTCACTTACAAAAGAAGGCATAGAGCGCGGCGGCGCCGGTCCGAATACGCGGGAATATCCAGTAAATATGTCGACTAAAGCAGATTATGATTCGAACGGCGTGGCGGCGGCGCGAGCTGGCCCCGCCCACCGCGTTAGAAAACATGCATAGGCAGACACGTTATCCTATTCTCTGGTTTTTACACAATATAGCGTCTCTACTTCTTCTTAAACTTTGTTCGCGATACTTAAAAAGAGAAAAATCAACACTCATTTCCAGCAAGCGACGATAAATCGGCCCCCGAGACCAAAAACAAACCCCCAACGAAAATTCCAGTTGTGAAACTCGAGAGACGCGAGTGGCGGCGAGTTAACGAGCAGGTAGAGAGGAGCATCAGGTCGGCGCCCACAGGAACCTGAGGTCAGCGAATATGTACAGAACCAGCAAACCGGCCTTTTGGGCGCTTTCGCCACATTCCTGTTTAAGACCAAATTCCCGTCGGAGGAGCAAACAATAAATATCCTGGTTAAAAACCCGCCGCGCCGCTTTAGTGCTGTGATCTTGTAAACTTTTTGGCTGTAAAAGGGTCCAGAAAAACCGAAGACGAAGACGTCAGCTTCCGTCTTCGTCTCCAGGCGGCGGCGGAACCCAAGCGTGAACGTTCGGAATCGACGATGGACGACCAACTAATAATCTGAAGACTAACGCGTGAGATGTCCGTTCCTCTCCTTCGCCCTCGGCCCCCGTTACCGCGGTGACTGGCTGCCGGGGGGCGGGGCCTCACCCCGGCCGCCGGCCCTTCACTGGACGCCGCCGCTGGTGCTCCCTCTGGCGTCCGTGCCGTTGGTCTCCGGCGACAGCGCCTTGTTGAGCGAGTTGAGGCTGGCGTCGGACGGCAGGGCGTCGCGCCGCGGCGGCATCCGCTCGTTGATGCGGTCCAGACCTTTGGCCTCCTCGAAGCTCGTGATCTTGTGCTGCGGCGAGAAGCCTTTGATGGCTGTCGGGAGAAGAGTGGGAGGAGTCAGGGGCAGGTGCAGTAGTGGGCGGGCTCAAAAGATGACTGAATGGCGTGGGGGGGGGGGGCTCACACACACTGTCTGTCGACATGAAAAAAACGTTCACACCAACAAATTAGCTGATCTAAACTTTCACACAAATCCACGCAGGAAAAAGGTGCTAGCATGGCGTGCTAACGTAGCACGCACACGTCAGGGTTTAAGAATTGAGCTCTGAGAGAGGAATTTCTCCATTTCAGCTACGTTAGCATCTAGCATCGCTCATTTGGCGCTGGGGTCGACAAGCTAGCAGCGTTAATCCTGCTTTCACCAGTAAAAACGTCAACAGGAGTCGGGCACATTAGGGACCAGCTGAGGACCCCGAACATCCACGTCGACCCGTCACGTTTACCGCTAATCTAAAAATGATGACGAATGAAAGAGAAATGATCAAAGAGGAGGAGGGGATCAAAGAGAGGGTGGAGCCACACACGTCCACACGGGAGAACTAGCTTGAGCTAACGTACAGGGACACGACAGAGGAGGTCGCGGTGCTAACCACTTGTTTCGTCTGACGGGAGCATGCAGCAAGAATTCCGGCCAGGGAATTTCGCCTGGGAATCGTTTGGGTTTGATCCGATTTTTCCTGAAGCCGGTGACAGACGGCGCTCGCCCGGCAGCCGGAAAATGGCTGCCGCGCGAGCGTTGCCATAGCAACAGCTCCCGTGACTGCACGGCTTTGAGAAACAATTGGAGGAGGGGACGTGGCGGCTAGCGTGGTGGCTAGCATGGTGGCTAGCGTGGTGGCTAGCATGGCGGCTAGCGTGGTGGCTAGCATGGTGGCTAGCGTGGTGGCTAGCATGGTGGCTAGCGTGGCGGCTAGCCTAGCGGCGTTGCTGCATAGCACAGGTCAGACGCAGGTTATTAGCAGCTGACAGGAGAGGTCACGACACAGGAGAACCACAGGGGGGAAGCAGAGTCTCGACACCACGACTGTTCCTACACAGTTCCAACGTAAATAGCAGCTACAACCGCTATTTAGCTCGCAGTTGAGGTTGTTCTTGCCCGGAAGGTCAATCGAGAGGTTGACGCCAATTTTGGAGGTTTGTTTTGGTTCTCCGGCTGGTTCAGATTCAGCTGGTCGAGACTGGCGGAACGTTGAGGGAACAGCAACAACAAAACACAACTGCTTCTGCTGTTTCAAAGGGAACGCCACGGCTCCAGCTTCCGTAGCAAGACTTCAGCGCGGCGTGAGGGCGGAGCTACAGAGGCGGACTCCTGCCTCCACGTGTTGGCTTCTGCTGGAGGTGGGCGGAGTTTGGCGCAACCTCGTGGTCACGCGACCCCCTGGGGAGGCGAACGCTAGCGTGACACGGTTAGCCTCGCGCTCACGCGACCACCGGGTGTGTCGGCTGAAGTCCTTGCTGGGAAGCCCCGCCCCTTTCAAACACGTGACAACAGGATTTCCTTTTGTTGCTGCCGGCACAGGTGGTTAGCCCAAACACCCAAACACAGTCTAATCAAGCACCAGCCAGATGGATGAAACTCGGTGGAGACCCCTGCCTGTTGCCACGGCGACAACAGACCCATTTACCTTCGTCAGCCTCAATGGCTTCAACAGTAGCTGAAGAGAAGAAGAAGGTTCAGAACCAGAGAGACGTGAGAGGATTCAGTTTGTGTCCCAGCAACAAGTCAGAGAGCAACAAACACAGAAAGGTGCAACGAGCAGGAGGCGGAGCTCCGGCTCCGGACAGGAAGTGACCTCGTGGAGGTCGACCGTACCACTTACCCACGCGAAGGCGCCGGTGCACAGATGCATGATGGGAGAACGCCCGGGCTAAAAGGCTCAGCATCCCTGTGCTAACGGCGTTACGCTAATGCCGGCGTTAAGCTAATGCCTGAAATGATCCTCGACTGCCGAGCTAACAGCTAACGATGGCTAAAATGGCGATTCTCCGCCGGTGAAAGAAAGGAAAGAAAAAGCTGAGAACAGAAGCTACGAGGCATCAGAGGAGGCCGGGCCGGTTCTGGGGCGGCGGCGGATCCGGGTCACTCACCGTTCTGCAGCTTCTCTCTGCCGCCGGACAGAACGCCGCTGGGCAGCATCCCCGTGGGAGTCAGACCCTTCAGCGTCAGCACGCTCTCGCTCTCCTCTCTGGAAGAGGCAGAAACCACCGTAATTAGCGGCTACCGCGGCGGCTCGCCTCCACCCGTCGGGACCAAGACGCACCTGAGCACCGAGAACACCCGGGCCATCTTCCCGATGGCGCGGATCTTGTTGCGGATCACCTCCTTACGGGCAGAAGCCGTGGCACCTGCAGGGGTCAGAGGTCACACACACTTTGGCTCAGACTTTAGCTACGGCTGTTAGCTGACAACAGTTACCTGGACCCTGGTCCAACAGGATGTGACATCACTGCTCTGTGACATTAATAGCGTTCATTTAAGTTAGCCAGCTCGCTTCTTTAGCCGTCACGTTCTCCGCTCCGCACACATTACCATAGCAACCATACAGCCGTGGCTGTTGGCGTGCAGCTAAGCTGTGGAGGTGGGTCACCTGATGGACCTGGTAAACAACTTCGAACAGAAGCTTCTCAGGGCAAAGCTAGCTGGTTAGCATGCTAACGTCAGTGAAATAGTGCAGCAACATCTGCATAACGTCCAACAAAGTTCAATTATTCTGGTGAGCGACTGCACACAGGCGTCACGCTTGTACCTTTTTTAGGGGGATAAATTAGCTGTCCTTCTCATGAAAGACCCCCCGCAGAGAAGACAAGAGAGAGGACAGAGAGTCAGTGGGTGGCGGCGGAATGAAAGGAGGCGACACGAAAGAAAGAAGCACGAAAGAAAAGTGACGCCTTCAACACAAAAGTCTGGAAAACAGGAGAGAAACATTAGACGCAGAAAAACAGAAGAAATGAGGAACATCAAAGAAAGAAAGATCAATGGGCGTTTGAAGTAATGAGGGACATTGGACTGGATGCGTGAGAGTCCACGTGCATGTGCACGTGAAGGCTGCAGATCAGCGGACAACAGGAAGCTCTTTTCAGCTCTTAGTGACTTCCTGTTTACGTCCCGAGCGTGATCCTCCATCACTGAGCTTAAACGCCAGAGTGGCGGCGGCGTTAAGCTAGCGCGGTCACGCGGCGCCCCCCGGTGGCCACCTTACCGTCCAGCTCCTCGTCTGTGGTCAACTCGTCGTTGGAGCAGATGCTCAGAACGTTCACCAGCATCTCCGTCACTGCGAGAACAAAGGAAAGGTGAGCGCCAACGCAGCCTTTGATGGTCGCTTCGGCCGCGCAGCGGCGCCGTGATGGACGCCTCGGCCGCGCAGCGGCGCCGCTCACCTTTCTCTCCCACGAAGGGCAGCGACCAGGTGAACACGTCCATGAAGTTGGGCAGCCAGTACGGGTGAGGCGAGCAGTTGAACTGTCGGATGTTCATCACGTTGTTCTCGTACTTCAGCACCGCCGCTGCAAACAGCAGATCAAAGAGATCAAAGGCTTGAACCCCTGTTAGCTTAGCTAGCTTAGCCTGTGGAGGAATATGAGCCGGTGTCACAGCGCAGCTCCGTTAGCATCTGTTAGCATCGGAGCTAAAGGTTCTAGCGGCTCCTGGCAGCTCTGCAGGCTCTTTCAGTCATTGGGGGGGGGGTCATTAATTACGTTACCATGGTGACAGTGACGAGGGCACCTTGTTTGGCTTCATCTGAGCCCTGGAAGTTTTACAGGAAGTGACATCAGTGTGCTTCAACTCCTCGCCACAAGATCAGCTGCTGATGCGCCGGCCCAGATGGGGGGGGGGGGGGGGGGGGGGGACACCGAGGCCGGGTCGCCGCCCCCAGGGGGGGGGGCTTTCCTGGCGCTGACTCGCTCCGGCCAGGAATAGCAGGTCATCAAAGCTGGAATCCCAGGTAGCGGAACGATCCAGGGAGGCAGGAGGAGGAACCTTTGGAAGCTGGCTCCGCCCCTCCACAGGAAGTCTCCTCCCTCAGCAGCAGGAAGTGCACCATCCCACCTCAAGTTATCCCTCCTCACCCCACTAGGGGTCGCCCACACCCCAGTGCTGTCGCCAGAGAGCAGGCTGGCTGCCATGGCAACGCAGACCCAGCGAGGCCACGCCTGCTCATGAATGATTCATGAGCGGCCTGCAGCAGGTTTCCCCAGTAACCACGGTGATTAAGTGGTGCTGGGATGTGGAGGGTTTTCCCAGAGTCCTGCAGTCTCCATCTGAGACTCCCCTCCCAGGGAGGAAGTCCGCTGCAACACTTCCTGCTTCTAAAGCGCCAGGATGAGGTGAGGCGGTTCATCATCACCAGGCAGGAAGTGGGCCCACGTGGGGGCGGCGGCGGCGGCGGCGGCGGCGTGCTAACAGGTGGGGAGTGGATCTATCCCATCGATCCTTCGGGGCCCCGCGGGGGAAATGAATCCTCGGCGGCGGCGGCGGCGGCGGCACTTTGTTTCCTTTCTGCTGCATCAGGCTTCAGCCGCAGACCCGGGACCAGTCGGTACCGACGCAGCGTTCCATGAATCCACAACAATCGCACGCGCGCCTGCCAAGAGCCCCGCCCAATCGCACGCGCGCCTGCCAAGAGCCCCGCCCCCCCGCAGCACTGCAGCGAAAACTGCGGCTCCACGGCCAGGAGGCGCTCGGGGCGACCACGGACAGCCGGGCGGCGCCCACGCCGCGCCCACGCTGGTCATCACTCACAGAAAATAGGAGGGGAGCGACTCGTGACAGAGGCTCCGCCCACGCCGGCGGGTGCTGCTAACAGAGGAGGCCGGTCCAACCACAGCGGCGTGACGGACGCCATCACGGGGCCGAGGCGGCGATGGGAGGAGCCCCGCAGCTGGACCTTTACCCCCCCGGCTCAGCCTCCTGGCGTTTGCCAGCAAAATGGCTGCCAGGGCTAAAAGGAGCGTCGTCACCTGTCTGTCTGTTTGTTTGTTTGTTTGTTTGTTTGTGCTGCCGTCTGCTGACTCGGGGCTCTGGAAGATGAGCTGGCACCCGACAAATGGGACGCTAATAATAAACACTGGACCGGGCGGGCAGAGCGCCACGCTGGAGAGGAGAGAGGAGCAGAACCAGAACCTGCTGAACCAGCAGAACCAGCAGAACCTGCAGAACCTGCAGAACCTGCAGAACCACCTGAACCAGCAGAACCAGTAGAACCTGCAGAACCTGCAGAACCACCAGAACCAGCAGAACCTGCAGAACCTGCAGAACCACCAGAACCACCAGAACCACCAGAACCACCAGAACCACCAGAACCACCAGAACTACCAGAACCACCAGAACCACCAGAACCACCAGAACCACCAGAACCACCAGAACCACCAGAAGGCTCTCATGGCTGCCCTCCTCCTCCCCTTGTGCCCCCCCAATGTCTGTTCTCGAGGGGAGAATAGAGGCCGCCTCGACCACGCTAACGCTAACGCTAACGCTAACGCTAACGCTAACGCTAACGCTGCTTCCTACCTTTGTTGTTGTACACGTCCAGGTAGTTTGGAGCAGAGAAGATGGTGATGAGCGAGGGGAAGCCGGTGGTCTGGCTCTTCCGGTACATACGATATCTGAGCACGGAGACAAACGCAGCCTGTTAGCAGCAGGTTTCCCCCTGGAAACGCAGACACTAAAGCTAACTAGCATTAGCACAGTCACTGTGAAAAGATGCTAACAGCTAAAACCTTCGGCCCTTTGCCGCGCTAACGCTAACGACAGAGATGAAAGGCACTTACCCAGCATCCTGTGCTTCGTGGGCTCGGATGACGGATAATAAGTTGTTGTGTTGGAGGAAGTCGCAGACGGCCGGGTAGCTGTGGAGACACACTCGCTTTACTCCCGAACGGAGCCGGAACAACTCAACGCGTCTCACAGGTCACATGTCCAAACGGACGGCGGCCTCACCGCTAACCGCCGCCGATAGCTTCAGACACCTGTGGGACTGGATATCTGACACATGCTAAACCCTGCTACGATGTGCGGGTTAGCCTGGCTAGCATGAAATGTATGTGGTTAATTCATCATTAACCACAGGGGGAAACCATGGCAACAGCCATCCCACAGATTCACGTGCAATTACTGTCGCCGCCACAAGAGGGCGCCAGTCTCGCTGCAGGTTTGTCATGACGATGAAATCACTGTTTATCAAGTAGAATCAGGTGACGTTCCATCCAAGACACCCGACTGTTAGCACACTAGCATGCTAATAACCTCCTGGAGCTGCAGCACGTTGCCACAGCAACATTTCAGCTGACAACTGTTCAAGTAACAACTGTGCGTTAGAAACGAACCAGAGGACGACTGGAGGCGTCGTCCACTCGCCATTAATCAGCGGCGTTGCTGCGTAGCGACGGAACAGCCGCAGCGGCCGCGAGTCGTCCCGGCTCGACGCCTCCGCCAGCTCACAGAACAACAATAAACAACGCCGCGCTGGTTCTGATGCATTAGCTTAAAGGCACGAGCATCTGGAGTCGTACCAGCAGCTACAAACACAGAATTGGCCTGTGAAATGGGGGGAGGGGGCGGAGCTAAAGTCTAAGCCACGCCCCATCAATGCGTTTATGAAAGTGTTGCGCACGAGCCTGAGGCACTCTGGGAAATTACTGGCTCCGCCCAGCAGCAGCGGCCGAACCCCTAAAGGGGCGGGGCCACGCTCACCTGTAGAAGTAGGAGCAGCCTCGCACCGTGTTGTGGGTGAAATGCTCCTGGCTCTTCTCATTACCAAAGTCCTCCAGAGGGTCGGACCACAGCAGGTCACACATGGGCCCGTAGGCCGGGGGCTCCTTAAACCGGTCCAGCTGAGGGGGCAGACACAGCCTTTAGAGGGGGAGGGGGGGAGAGGGGGGGAGGGAGGGAGGGAGGGGGAGAGGGAGAGAGAGAGGGAGAGAGAGGGAGGGAGGGGGGGGAGGGAGGGGGAGGGAGAGGGGGGGAGAGAGGGAGGGAGGGAGGGGGAGAGGGAGGGGAGGGAGAGAGGGAGGGAGAGAGAGGGGGGGAGAGAGGGGGGGAGGGAGGGGGGGAGGGAGGGAAGGGAGGAGGGGGAGAGGGGGGGGAGAGAGGGAGGGAGAGAGGGAGGGGGAGAGGGAGGGAGGGAGAGAGGGAGGGAGAGGGGGAGGGAGAGAGGGAGGGAGGGAGGGGGAGAGGGAGGGGGAGGGAGAGAGGAGAGAGGGGGGGAGAGAGGGGGAGGGAGAGAGAGGGGGGGGGGAGAGGGAGGGAGGGAGGGGGGGAGGAGAGGAGGGGGAGGGAGGGGGGGAGAGGGGGGAGGGGAGGGGGGGGAGGGGAGGGGGGGAGAGGAGGGAGGGGAGGGGAGGGGGAGAGGGAGGGGGGGAGGAGGGGAGGGTTTGGAGGGAGGGGGAGAGGGATGGGAGGGAGGGAGGGAGGAGAGGGAGGGAGAGAGAGGGAGGGAGGGGGGTAGAGGGGAGGGAGCGATGGGAGGGAGGAGGAGCGGGATGGGAAGGAGAGCGGGGGGGAGGAGAGGGAGGGGAGGGATGCAGGGAGGAGAGATGGGAGGGAGAGAGGGAGGGAGAGACGAGGGGGGCGAGAGGAGGGGGAGAGGGAGAGGGAGGGGGAGAGGGAGGGAAGGGGGGAGGAGAGGGAGGGAGAGGGGGAGAGGGAGAGGGGGAAGGGGAGGGAGAGGGGGAGGGAGAGGGAGAGGGAGGTAGAGAGAGGGGGGGAGGGGGGGAGGGAGGGGGGAGGGGAGGGGGGAGGGAGAGGGAGGGAGAGAGGAG